>NC_056747.1:923873225-923975725 GCF_019279795.1 Protopterus annectens
GCTATTGCAGAGACTTGGCTAAAAACAGAAATAAAAGATAGTGAAATTCTTCCCTCTGATTGCAGCATTATCAGAGTAGACAGAGCACATAAAAAGGTGGAGAAACAGCCCTAATTTCCCCTAACTACTTGACAGTTTCCCAGTACTCAAATAATATACCAAAATTCTGCACAGCTGAAACCCTTATAATATTTCTTTTTTACTATAGTTTTTTTTTTTAATATGACAATTCATCAAACATTACATAGATTGAAAATAAAGGATAAGATATGTATACAATGTTACAACATATAATCTCTTAACATTAACTATATACATTAGTGTCTATACAGGCAAAGCTATGAATACATTTAAATATATTATAAAGAACAATACATTATTCCATAAATCTTATAACATTTCTAAAATTTAACTTATCTAAGAACATTTGCATATCTGTTTTATACATCCTCCTGGGCAAAACATTCCCATTCTAAAAAATATTCTAGCCTGGATATCTGAAACAATACCAAATGAAACCATTATCCTAAGGGATGTTAACAATGACTGGCAGACACTAACCTCACTCCACCCAACAAACAGTATAAACCTCTGTGGCTTTATTCAACTTATAAATCTTCCTACCAGATGCAGCAAAAATAACATCCAGCACTCCACCCTGGACTGGATACCAGTCTTGAACCCTTCTAACTTTATATCCTCAGCCACACTCCCCAACTCTGTAAGTGACCACCTACCAGCTTATACTCACAGGGCTATCACTCAACTCACAAAGTCACACAAGTTCAAAACTATACACAGCCTACAATAATTCAGCAAAGAGGTATTTAATGAATCTCTAAAAGCTATAGACTAGTCTATCCTAAAAAGACAAAAGGCTTCTCCTTAATGATGCAGTTCAGCATTTCAACAGCCCTTTCTTAAGCATTCTTAACTCCCTAGTCCCTCAGCACACAAAAAGAATAAAAAATAACCATGCCCCATGGCTCACCAAATCATGTAAAATTCTAATGAAAGACAGGGACAAAGCATGGATTGCCTTGCCAAAGAATAAAAACTACATAAATCTTCAGTTATAAAGACAACTCCGCACAAAAAAAACCAAAAAACAAAAAAAAACAGAAAGACAAATATTGTACGACAAAAAAATCATATTATTCCTACTTTCAAGATAACCACAAAAACAACCCTAAGAAATTCTGGTCCTCTGTAACGTCACTACTCAACCCAGGAAATAAAAATAACCCAATCCATACCCCAATATACCACCTCTTCATATAGCCACCAAAATGAGTCCATATCCAACCTAAAAGTAAACCCAACTCATCCACCCCAACTCACTACTTCGACTAATACCCCCAATACTAACCTATATACATCCCACACATTACACACACACAAATACCCCTCACTCAAAATCAAAAAACAAACCATCTCCAGCTTACTTTTCAGCTCATCCCTTTAACTCAAATAAAACTACTACTACAAAAAACTGAAACCTTGCTTAACTTCAGCAGGCAACCTCCCACCAGAATACCTGCAGAGGCAACAGCATTCCCTGTTAGCATCTTAATTAATAGATCCATAGCTGAATCACATGTCCCTAACCTATGTAAAAGATCACATATTATCCCTTTACATGAGGGAGGCAACTCCAATGACATCACAAACGTTTGTCTTATTGCAATCTTGCCCCGCCTCTCTTAAGATTCTAGAAAAATGTGTATACCTACAACTTCTCCACCATCTTACACACAATCTACTTTCCCAAACTCAACATGGCTTTAGACCTGCATATAGTACCTCAGCAGCCTTATTATCTTTCATGGACACTGTCAACAAAGCCCGTGACATTGGCAAACTAGTATCTGCAGTATTTCCAGATTTCTCAACAGCATTTTGACATAAAATTTCCAGCGTTGGTCTATCCTTCTCCTTACTTCAGTGATTTTCTAGCTACATAGCTGATAGGCAGAAAGCAGTAAAATGGCAGGGCTGTATCTCCCCATATCACAAGACCTCCACAGGAGTACCGCAAGGATCCATTCTTGGCCCATTACTATTTAATGTCTTCATCAATAACTTACATACATCATATGCAAATCATGAAAAGATACAAATGGAAATGTTTACAGATGTTTATGTTTTATCAAGATTAGAGGTAGATGAGGCTTAATTACTAACAGTTAGGAGATAACATAAGGATTGTGATAGATAACCAATCTACCGGAAAGTCCCTAGGAACAGATGGTATTCCTGTGGAAGTTTGGAAGCTAAGGCAGAAAAAACTGATAAAGATCTGGAAGGTTTTGTTTAACAGTATTTTAACAGGAGGAGAAGTACCAAAGTCAAAGTAAACTTTATTGTCATACAGATCAACACAGAAGAAAAGTGTGTATCACTGCACAAAATTTCAATACTCCGGCTTGTATCATATGAATGACAATTTACAGAAGGAAGATAGATTAAATTAATAAAAATTTAAATTAAATAAAAATGAAAATAAAACTTAAACAAAAAACAACATCCTAGAAGAAAGCAGTGGTAGCTGTAATACCTAAGGAGGGGTAAGATCTATCAGACCCAGCTTCATACAAGCCAATTTCAATACTAAACCATGATTATAAAGTGTTTATGTCTATAATGGCTAAAAGAATGATAAAATTAATACCAAAATTGATAGATATGAATCAATGTGATTTTGTGGAGGGGAGGCAAACATTTGGCAGCATTAACAGAACATTCATGAGCCAGAAGGAAGCAGAATATAAGAAAACACTATTGTTGTTGGTGGGTCTTGATGCAGAGAAAGCATTTGACAGAGCAAACTGGGACTTTGTGAGCAGGGCAATGGAAGCATTTACATTTCCTGAAAAAATTATAAGGTTGATTAGGAGGATATATAAGGGATCAGAGGCAAAAATTAAGTGGATAGGGTCCTCTCTGATAATTTCTGCTTGAGCAGAGGAACCAGGCGGAAGTGTCCTCTTTCCCCTTTGTTATTTGCATCATATTAAGATATAACTGGTATGGTAGTCAAGAAAAGCTGGCTTTATTTGCAGATGATATTATATTATACCTGATAAAACCAGAAAGAGACATTACAATGCTGTGAAACATTTTGAGACAGTTTCAAATCTTTTCAGGATACAAAATTATAGAAGGTAAAACAATGGCAATAGCGATAAATTATGCACCCACACATAAATTGGTTCAGCAATATCCTTACTTATGGGGACATGATAAAATGAAATATTTAGGAGCATGGCTTAAAATGATTCTGGTGTGGTAGCTAAGGATATGTGGGAAGAGACTAAAAAGATAATACAAAAAAATGAGAAAATGGAAGCTTTGTTATATGGATATGCTTTGTAAGATACAAGCAGTCGAAATGTTTTTAGTCCCTTTAGTCTTATACACGGGTTGGGCATATTTTTATTAAGCACAAAAGTTGTGGATAGCAAATAATAAAGAGCTGAAGAACTATTTGGGCAGGGAAGATGGCAAGAGTCAAGTGGGATAAGCTGATTCTTCCAGCAGAAGAGGGTGGATTGGGATTACCAAATTTGAAGGGATATTTCAGAGTATTTCAGAGCTACACAGTTATGGCTCCTATACACAGCACAAGCAGAAAACTAAAATTCAAAGTGGAAAGGGATGATGTTGAAACCGGAGGGGGGGGGGGGCTCAACATACAAGAAGAGACTGTGATTCTGGATGCAGGCCTTTAAGGAAAATAACAATTGTCATACAGAATATTATAGCCATAAAGCAGCAGAAAGTATTCTAAGAACTAAGCCAACAAAGGAAAGGAGATTCTGCTTATAGGGATGACTGCCATTAGACATATAGACAATAGGCAAGAGAGGGCTGGAATTTATTGAAGAAAACTGGCAAATGAACCAAATTATTGGGAGCAAATAACTAAAAAGGGAAAGGTAATAGAATGGGAAAAGGCCAGAAATTTATTTGGACTGCAGGTTAGAGATTGCCTTCCCTTATCAAGGATTGATATCAGAGTATAGGCAAAGAGAAAGAAATAGGGGGTTCCTAAATGAAAGACAAGCAGACCAGCACTGGTAGAGATTTTAGTAGAATCTAGAATGGAAGCTGCCATTAAAAAGGAATAATTATTAGAGCATATAAAATACTGCATGATAACTATAAGAATCAATTAGAGGAGATTAGAAGGATTGGGAAGAGAGATTGAATAAACAATTCAGAAAGAAATGATGGGAGGATATATGTACGTCTCCAAAATATGCAACAAAATCTTAGGATTTTTGCTTGGAACTGTTTACATAGATATTTTTATACTCAAAGCAGACTCCAGAGAATTTTTCCTCAGGTAGACAGCAAATGTCAGAGGTGTGATGGGAAAGAAAGAGGTACTTGGGAAATTATTTTCTAGGAGTGAGGTGGGTAGGCAGACTTTAAGGATTCCATCTGGGATGCACTGTTAGAGATGCAGGGTGGGTGGATTAGTGTGACGAGGGAAATGATTTTTCTGAGCAATGATACAGAATCGGAATTGCCTAGACATGGTGTGGTAGCTGCCAAAAAAAGTAATTACTAAAAAAAGGAAATCAATCCCTAAACCAACTATATTAGAAGTAGTGAATATAGTAACAGAGATAAAACAACTGGAACTGGGATCTTTAGAAAAGGGTAGGAGCAAACTTTGTTGTTGTATCTTTCGGCTTTTCCCGGTTAGGGGTCGCCACAGTGGAACTCCGGTCCGCTAATGATTGGCAGTAGATTTTTACATACCGAGTTGCCAGCCCTGACGTACAACCTTAAACGAAGGTACGCCCATTCACGCATGTCTCCACACAGAAGACAATTTAGCTAAGAATCAAACAGGACAACGTCTTAATGTGAGGTGACAACGCTACCGCAGCACCACCACCGCAGTAGCAAACTACATAAGAAAAATGGGAATTGCGGGAACAATACATACAGGGAAGGAATGAGGTTTAAAAGAAGGCAGGACTTAAATGAGCTATATAATGTTTGACTGAAAATGACTGGGTAGATTATAAGTAATGTATAATGTCTGGAATTGGGAGTGTGTCAGCATGGGTTGCGATATAAAATGCTTGCAACTAGGATTGTGTTGGTGTGGTTTGTTTTTATTTATATAAATGTATGATTGCTTATGTCGTTAAGTGATGGCTTAATAAAGATGTTTTTTGTTTAAAAAGAAAGAGCAGGAATTGAATAATTTATGTAATGTTGCTTAGGTTATATGATATATAGCAATATATGTAAAGTATAATGTTTGTTAACGTTAATTTGTTAATACAGTTTGATTACTTTTGTATAAATATAAATCTGCCTATGTCACAAGTGATAATTCAATATCGGTGTTTAAAAAAAATAAAATAACTTACATACATCCTCCTGTGAAGGTACTCTAATCCAATATGCAGATGACTCCAGTATCATCTGCATATCAGACACATTAACTCACCTACAACACACAACTCAACAAGCTTTCTTTTCCACACAAACATGGCTCTCCAATGCTGAACTCCTACTGAACCCAAAAAAATAAAGTTCCTTCTCTTCACCCAAAAAACCCATAACTCCAACAAAACAAACTTCAAGATCTTTTCATCCAACAATACTGAAACTGAATTGGCTCAGGATACCAAACTAGTGTCACAAACTGAAGATAATCTCAAGTTTGACCTACAGACAAAAGAGTATAAAAAAACACCAAAAACTATGCATGCTATAAAGGAATAAAAAGATCCTTACAGTAGCTGCCAAAATTACCCTGGCCAAAACCTATATCTTGCCCTCACTGTTATATGGGACCCCAATTCTAACTAACTTACAGACCTACCTAAGAAAAAAAAATAAAAAGCTGCTATAACAAAATTGCCAAATTTGCCATAAACGCAACCCCACTAACTCATCACAGTAAAGCTCTACATTCCCTAAGATAGCCTGAAGTCACCCTACACCTCTCTTTTCTGTTTGTTAAATTGTTTTTGCCTTCCATGCCTTCTGTTTGATACAGTTGCTACTGGTGTCCCTGCCCCCACAGAAACAGTTACAGTTGCTTTCTGGATTCAACACTTTGAATCTGTGGCCTCATTAAACTGCACTGAGCAAAGATAAAATAGCTATGCTTCAGAAATTACAGTAATCTCCCACCTAGTCCAGGATAACAAAGCACACCTTTTGAGTATATAACACAGCTCTACAGCAGCAACTACAGTTGCTCCCCAGCCTAAGAAAATTAATCACCCCTATATAAGAAGTCACCTCAAACTCCTATCCAGACATGCATCACCAGCCACCAGTCTCTGTACTCAACCAAACTATTTCCCCGCCAAAAACAATCACCCCAACCCCCCACCCCATATCTCTTAAACAGGAGCCATAGAAAAGCACTGAAGTCCAATTTCTGTGGCCAGCCTTACAGAGTATCTTGAGACAATGTAAGAAATGTTTCATGTTGTCTGGTGAATACCTACTACTCAAACAGCACAACTCAGTGTGTGAGAGATGTATTTATTTAATGTCACTGGAAGCTAAAGGCATAACTGATACAAATATCATTATCAGCTCACCTCATATCACAACTCTCCACAATTCAGTTAAAACACATAGTTTATCATATACCAGGTTCTAAAGCTTAACCTGCCCAAACCTCAAAGACCTTCAAAACCGGGGTTGTGGCCAAGATGCAGACTGATTAACAGCTTCTCTTCTTAGCTCTGTTATCCAAAAGATATTTCTGACAGAAACATTCAAAAACTGGATACTGTAAACCTATTATTTTTGCTGAGTTATCTCTACTAACATTACT
This sequence comes from Protopterus annectens, assembly GCF_019279795.1. NCBI lineage: Eukaryota > Metazoa > Chordata > Ceratodontiformes > Protopteridae > Protopterus > Protopterus annectens. The sequence goes on from NC_056747.1 coordinate 923,880,049, forward strand.
GGAAGTTTGCATTAAAAATTGTTTGGCTTAAATCATCGTTTTTTTCTGTCTAAAAACAAAAAGGAAAAGCATCAACCTCTACTTAAAATGAGCTTCTCAAAGAATAAATCGCAAGACCAGACAATGAAAAAGGAACTGCAGTCTTTGTTAAGCACTATGCAAGACTTATCTATCAAATTTGACAACATGGACAATAAACTGGACACCTTTAAAGAGAAATGTACAAAACAGAACAACTACAAGAACTAATGGTACAACAGAAGTCTCAAATAGCTGATATGGAAGAGTCACTAAATGATGTGTAGAGTACACTTACTGAACAAAAACTTCAACTTGACTTACTTTCCAAGCAAAATGCTTCACTACTAAATAAAACTGATCTCGAGAATAAGTCAATAAGAAATAACCTGTGTATCTATGGGCTGCCAGAAAGGACAGAGGGAGAACACACGGTGAACTTCCTTACTTTTTGGCTAATGGACGCCCTAAAATTGCCATAATCTCTTTCGTATGGGATTGAAAGAGCCCATAGACCTTTAAAAGTTCCTTCATCATCCAACAAAATAAAGAAGAGTCCGAGGTCAATAATAGTCAAATTTTTCTCATCACAGGACAAAGAACTTATCCTGAAGACAGCATAGTCAAATTCATCAGTTAAATATAAGGACAGCATAATCGGATTTGACAATGATTATTCAGCAGAAGTAATTACTAAAAGAAAAGAATGCTTGCCTTTAATAAAGGAGCTTAAAAAAGCCAACTCACAGTTTCTTGCAAGAATAAACATTTTTTTTACTGACGGACCCAAAACTTTTGACACACTAGAAGCAGCTATATCTTATTTATCAACTAAGCAGCCTTATAACCAAAGGTCTCAACCTCAAATAAACAAGGTAAAACATTTTGTTATTTTATAATTACTTATATTTATAATGTCACAAATCTTACATGTAACCCAGACAAACTTAATATATTGTATCTACATTTTATTAATAGTGCTAAACAATAGATATTTTTAACACTGAAGCTTACTTCTGTTTATAACAAGAACAAGGAAAAAGGGAGACACATGGAAAAGACGTAGTTAATGTTCCTTACACACTGTTATATGAGCATTGATATGACACAGTTCCTAAGAAATTATGGTTAACTTGCTGCAACAAAATAACATTAACTAATCCATTAACACTGCATTACTAAGCAAAAACAGACACAATTATAAGGCAATTAGTCTAAATAATATGTTATTAGAAGTGAAAGTGTCACTGAACATCTTTTATATTACAGCAGAATCATTTTATCTGATATATATTAGAAACTACTATATAGTGCCAATGAAAAGAAAGTGAAAAAATGTATTTAAAAACTCTTTTAATTGTTATATTTCACTAATAATATTTTTTTTACTTAAAAAGCATTTATTTAATTAATTTGTGTGCTGTTTGGGAGATGGGAAAGCTGTTAAAAGCATTCAAATGCTTGCGACCCATTTAAAATCATCTAAAAGCTTCACTTCGATTTCGGCTTCTCGCCAAGATCACGAGCTGGGAGGCTTGTTTTCTGATTCCCGGAGTGGAATACATCCATTTTTCATAATTAGAAAGTCTTTAATTCCTTTGTGAACAACTGAACGGCTCAAAATGAAAGTAAACTGCCCAAGTGTGATGTAAGCACTTGGGTCAAAGGTATAGCTAAGCTGTTTAAGCCTTCAAGGCATTTACAGTGACAAGTACACCATTTACCCATAAACAAACAGCACTGAAGTGATTTTAAATTAATATGAAAAATACATTAATATACTGAATGTAAATAAGTAAATAAAGCCTCTGGATGATTTTGATGGCTCATCTGACTTGATATTAAATGTAAATTAAAAATAACACTGTCACACAAGTTCATATCACATTGCAACCAGTAAAGAAATCAATAAATATCTGTGCTATGACCATTTTATTATAATCTTTTCCTGACACCAGTAGCCTATACGAAAATGATAAAAATATAAACTAAGCAGGCAGAATATTTTAATTCATAGAGTTATTAATGTTCATGGTACGTCAAACTGAAAATATGTTACAGCTAATATACAGTATTCATATAAATAGTAAAATTAAAATTTAGTTTATAAGTTTTAACAGTTTGGCATGGTTAACTCTTCAATAGCAAAGGATGTGGTTCTGGCATGGTTAACTCTTCAATAGCGAAGGATGTGGTTGCTTTTTATTTACTATCTGAGTGCTGTGAATGCTTAGTTAACAGTGTTATCCAGTTATCAGACAACAGATAGTTATAATAAAATCACTGACTTTCTCATAACCACATCATTACACATATATATTAAAGAACATCTAATTTAAAAAATATGTTCTATATGAAGCACACTCTATATATTAAATAGTTGAGGAACCTCACTGAATTCAAGCTGTCACAAAGAAAGATGGTCATTTTCATTATATGACAGAGGATAAAAGAAAAATTATTGAGTATAAGAAATTCAGTTTCTGTCATGCAAACTAATTATCACTAAATGATGCTAAATACTACTGGTATAACAAAGAAATTATATTTTATATTGCCACATTTTGTCATTGCCTGCTATATGTTATATAGAACATTTATTTTGAAATCTTACACAGGCTTATAACATCTCATAGAAATACATGGTCTCTTTTGGTACTCTTATTATGTATGTGTTTCTCTATGATGAAATGGAACTTTTTTTTTTTTTGGTGCATCAATAAGACTATATAAATTCTTTAATGGGCTTGGTGTTATTAGACATTTATTCCATAAAGAATTACTTTTATAGTAACTCACATCAGTTATACCAAAAAGATATGAGGAGTGCTAGAAAATATGATTATAAAGTACAAGATATTGAAGGCAAAAGTTAATTAATAACATCTGTTGCTGTGTTTATGTCTATATTAAAGTAAGTTATAGAAGCAAAATCATAATGTTGTTGGAAGAGATCATAGATATTTTATGATATGAACAATAACTGCAGCATAGATAAAAACTGAGCTACATACAATACCCCAAAATGGTTTTGCACTAAACAAAGAGCTGCTGCTGCATAAGTCTGATACACAATATATAAAAATATGTAAAGCAAGCATATTAATTCCTTAATATATTATTGTATTTCAGACACAAATGGTTTCACATTAAAATGAAGAATTTTGCATTATAATTAGAAAAAAAATATGATGTATATAGTGTGTGTTAAAGAACAAGATTAACCCTTTTTATATAAATGTTTTACATAATTCTAGTAACCAAAGCCCAAAACAGCACCCAGGAAGGAGAAACAGCAGTCCACGACCAAATAATGAAAAACACTTCTTTAATATATAAAACACTTAAATGCTTAACTTAAATCACTGCGTTTTCATCCTCAGTACAAAGACTTCATCAGATGCAATGTCAATGCAATTTCAAACATCAATTTGTCCTTAAAATACTAAAAAATAAATACATACTTTAATAACATTTCTGATTAAACACTTATAATAAGTTTAAAAAGTTTTTATAAACCAGTGCAAGTAAATCATGTTATGTGCAAACCAGGTCTTTGTAACAGCCATTAAAAATATTTGTATTATTAGTTCTTGTTCAAACCATAAATATGCAAAACTGATGTAAAGGCTCCCTCTAATGACCAACCACCACCATTACAATAAAATCTCCTAAAGAAAAAATCATTGCTTCAGTATTACATGTTTAAAAAAAAAACAATATATTCACTTCACATCACAATTTTGCAGCTCACAATTTTAAAAGAGAGGCTATAGAGATGTTCTCATTAAGACCAGGGGGAACATTAGCTTGCAGTGTTATCTGCCACCATAGCTCCCTATACTCTATTGTCTCCTCCCAAAGCCCCCGACACCCTCCCCCCCGGTCATTTCTAACTTCTTCTAGGACAAAAAAAAAAAAAAAAAAAAACTTGCATTCTCACATTCTTTTAGATATCTAAATAAGGCATTATTTTATTTTTTTGTCTGACTATCATAGTGGTGTTCGTAAACTCTTTTTTTCAGTTTACGCTCTGTCTTCCCCACATAGAAAGACTCACATTCTTTACAAATCACCAGATAAACTAAACCAAAAGAATGACAATTTGAGAATCCCCTTCTTTCTAGCCACTTATTTCTCCAAGCTAGGAAAACTTTTTTGTTGTTCACTATATATTTACATTGTGTCCTTTTCTTTTTCCTACCCATATTACCATGTCTACCATCCTGTTCAATAAACTTTTTAAATTCTGTCCCTTCCTAAAAATGACTTTAACAGGTTCTTTGGGACTGTCACCTAGATCTGTCAACCCCATAAACCTTTCCCATTCATTTTGAATGTTTTTTCTAACTGAATTTGCACTCCCATTGTACTCCATTATGAATGCATTATTAACATTTTCTTCTTGACAAGTTCTCATTTCTACACCTTCACGTGCTATGGATTCTCCTAGGTTGGGTCTAAACCTTTCCTTTCTCCCGTCTATGACCTTTTTCTTAACATCTTGTATCACTGTCACTGGGTAACCCCTTTCTTTGAATAAAACTTCTACTAAGTTGCACTCTTTTTCAAAATCCATTTCTGCTGAGGTCATCCTACTAGCACGCACATATTGTCCTTTAATAATATTTCTTTTATAGTGGACTGGGTGCGCACTTTCAAAATGAAGATATGAATTTGAAAATGTATCCTTCCTAAAAATCTTAGAATTAAATCGATTGTTCATTTTATACATTTCTATGTCTAGGTACTAAAGTTTTTCATAGGAAAACTTATGAGTAAATTCTAAAAAGTTAGTCGTGTTTCCCAGAAAACGAATAAATTCCTGTAACATATCTAAGGAAGCTGTCCATAAAATACATATGCCATCCAGGAACCTTCTGTATAACACCCAACAATCAGAGTACTTAGACTGAAGCACATATTTCTCTTCCCATTTTGACAATATAAGGTTAGCATAAGTAGGGGTGCAGGTAGCACCCATTGCAGCACCCTGAATTTGTTGAAAAAATTCCCCTTTAAAGTAAATATAATTGTACTTTAAAACCAGTTCCTTTAAGTTTAGGCAGACTAATTGTTCATTGTATGTAAGTCCACCATCCTCAAATATCACTTCCTCTAATAATTGCATGTCTTCAGTATGAGGGATGCTTGTGAATAAATCAACTATATCTATTGTAACAAAGACAATATTACCATTGTATAACTCTTGTTTGATTTCCCTTAAAAAATCCCAAGAATCTCTCAAAATACTGTTTTTCTTAAGCCATAGTTTCTTTAATTTCAAATCAACATACTTTGTAAAGACGTTTTTGACCCTTCAGCTGCAACTATTGGTGTTAGGGGGGTCTATTTCCTTTTTATGAACCTTGGGGATTCCAAAGATTGTGGGTATTCTTGGTTTTTCAATAATCAGAAAATTAGAGGTATTCTGGTCAATCAGCCCTCTAGTAACATGTCATTTAAATCCAGATCAATGTTCCTGTATGAAATATTAATCTCATTTCTAGATGTACTAGTATATTTATTAGTGTAACCTAGAACATTATTAATTTTTCCTTCGTACATTATAACATCCATTATAACTATCCCCCTACCTTTATCAGGTTTCATAACCCTGATGTCCTTATTATTTTTTAACTTTTCTTTTCTCTTCAGAATTCAAAAGTTGGGTCTATACCTAACTTTGGAGAATTCTTTTCCGATTTCCTTCTCCACTATACGTTCAAATTTTTTCAGTTGCAGGTGTAAAGGGGGTTGTAAGTACTCTTCCTTCTCACATTATTTTCATTTACCCTGCTTTGTGGAGGCAAAACTAACCCCAGATTAATTTTTCTTACAAACATCTTTAAATCTAAGATGATTTTTGTTAACTTTCCCTTTTTCCTGGGGAATAAATTTCAAGCCTTTTCACAAGAGGCTGAAATGTCCATCAACCGGTACAATATTAGTAAAATTGTAAATATTAAAGTAATTCCTAGTATACTTATTTTTAAGTTATTTTTAAAGCTTCATCCAAGTTGTCTGCTTAAGTAGGGACTGTACATTTACATTCACATATTAATATCTCCCCCTTCTCCCCCACCCATGAAAGTTTTGCTGGTATTGGGAAGGTGTTTTATTTTTCAGCCTTTCTGATCTTCGAAGGGGCGGGAATTCTGAGAAATCATCTATATTTCCTATATTTTCACTACCTTGTCCTTCTCCCCTACAGTCATATTCTTCATTCATGTCACTATTCACACATTTCCTGTTTGCACTTATTTTTAAAATCGTTTTTTTCTCAAAACTTGCATTTTATCTGTCTTTGGCCTAGCACTCTTGTGTGGGGTCATTTACTGCACTGTTATAACTTGTTGATACTTGTGAACCTCTGCTATCTCTGAAAAAACAAAAAAACAAAAGAAATCTTGCTTTTTTCCCACTTTTCTGAGATTTAAAAAAGTTCAGTTACAGGCTTGCTGTTCTTGAACTGTTTGTAAGTTTCTGTGAGGCCATTTTTTGCTTGGGCTAAAGGGAAGTCTCTCTGTTGATCAGTGGCAGTGAAAAACATTGAGCAGCCTGCCTGCCCCTGTGGGAGTGGTTACTGACTTGAAACTGTAGTTTAATTGGCCATTTTGGGTCAATTCCAAAACTCCTTCATCTTCCTCTCTTAAAACCCTCTTTTGAGTGGTTTTGTGCGTTTTTGTGCATAGCGCAACAGCGGGCAGCGCCGCCTAATTGGGTTTAAACTATTCCTGGCTCCACAAAGTCTGCTCTTCACTTTTTCCCTTAGAACTGCTCTATCTCTCAATTTAAACACCATATTCTCATTCTAAGGCCCTTTACTGGTCCAATTAAGTAATCCTACAAGTTAGCACTATTAAACCAGAAGCACTACTTACTCTTATACTCTCTACGATTACCCTGTCCTCTATTGGTCCGTCTTAAATTCAGTTTCCCTATTACTCTAGCATGTCCAAAGGTCAGTCAATGGTTTCCTCTCCAGTCCAGCTGGTGAATCTGGGAATTTTGAGGCAATGTTACAACTGTCTCATGTACACGGACAACCCTCTCCTCCCCCAAACAGGTTCAAATATATGTGAGAGATGCAACTATTTAGCCAAACTGGAGGCTGAGCTCTCTCATCTCAAAACTGGTGTAACCAGTCAGGAGGAGAAGGTAACCTCACACAACACAATTCCAGTATCACATAGTCCCACCACATCAGCGAACCAAACACATAAATACACAAAAACATACTCGGAGGCTCTAAATAAAAATCTACCTAAGCAACAGAGACCTCCAAAGCAGGCATCCAAGAAAACGCTACCTCAAAACAAAACACACACAACACATAACCCACAAAGTCAGTGTGCCAAGCAGCCACAGCCCTTAAGGCTGAATAACACACCTGATACTCTTGTTATAGGTGACTCTATTGTCAGACACACTGACGTCCCGCTCACCAGGCTGAATAAAGAGAAGGTCACGGTGAGCTGCCTGTCGGGTGCTAGGATCCGACACATAATGCAAGCACTCAGGTCACTCCAAAGCAAATACAAATATGACTCAGTCATTGTACATGCTGGTATGAATGACCTGAAACATACCTCCCTGGACTACATGAAAAGAGACATAGAGGAGCTCTCTGATCATGTAGCCCAGGCTGGTATGACCCTGACCTTGAGCAGCATCTTACCCTCACCTAGAATGATGTCACAGTACAAAGACAAAATGATCGATTTTAACAATTGGCTAAAATTTTGGTGTCATTCAAAGGGGATCCAGTGTCTGTCAGCCTGGGATGACATGCTCGACAAGCCACGTTGCTTCGCTAGGGACGGCTTGCACCTGTCACCACTGGGCTTTGGATATTGGCAAAGGCTCTTGCCACCCCATAGTGCCTTTTTAGGCAAGGCTCAAAAGTCAAACGCACCCCCATAGACAGCACAAGGAACAAGAAACTAAGGGTAATGCTGCTAAATGCCAGAAGTCTTAACCTCAAGATGCACGCACTCAAGCTCTCCTCAGTATGGAGAACATCGATATCTGTGCAGTGACAGAAACCTGGTTCAAGGCTCCAGAGAGCACCCCAGCACTACCAGGCTATACCTCATATCATGCTGTTGGCCCCAAAACCCGGACCGAACCACAAAAGGAGGGGGAGTTTCCATATTTATCAAGGATATCCACACCTCCAGGTTAGTGGCATTGCACTAAGTATCGGAGACCATCCATGTGCAACTAACAGTGGGCAAGACTGCTTTTCAGTTTATAGCATCCTACAGACCACCCTCTCAAAGTCAGGAATCCCACTCGGCTTTCCTGAAAACATTGGAGAACATGAAGATCTCTCCAAACACCATTATATTGGGCGACTTCAACTACCCAAACATTGACTGGGAGCACTACTCAAGCCCCAGCACCTTAGCCCAAAGATTCCTAGAAATTATAAACTCAAATGCTATGGAACAACTAGTCACCACTCCCACAAGAGGGGACAACATACTAGACCTGATCATTACCAACATGGGGACTCTATGCTCCACACCAGAAGTATATCCCTCATTGGTAAGATCAGACCATAAATTAATTTCACTGGATGTCCACATCCCGACCCCACCCCCAGCCCAGGAAACCACAGTGAAAAACTTCTCAAAAGCGAACTTCTCACTTCTCAAAACCGAAGTGGAATCCTTCAAGGCCCCAGGGCCAGTGGAAACTACGGCCCAAACTGCAGAATCCTATATAAATGCATTCTACGGACATCTCCAGGAATGCATGGATCATGCTATCCCAAACAAAACCAAGACCCAATCATCCAAAGGCAGGCGTCCAGTCTGGTGGACCCCTGCCATAAATAAACTGTACAACAGAAGGAGGAAGCTACTACATGATAGAGCAAAATCCCTAATAGGGAAGGCATCTCTGATCAGTACTAGCAAAAAATTATGATCCCTCATAAAATCCTCCAAGGCTAGCTTCGAGAGAAAAATTGCACAGGACACCAAAGACAATCATAAGGCTTTTTTCAGTTATGTTAGAAACCTGGGATGCAACTCCCAGACTTGTTCTGAGTTGATTCTAAACGACAAAAAATACACTGAACCCACAGACATCGCCAATATCCTGGCAGACAGGTTCAGTGCAAACTTCTCCCCCCCCCAAAAGAGCAAGTATCTATCCCGGCAGAGGGCTGCCTCCCAAACATCTCAGATGCTCAGGTGAAGGCTGCCCTCTCCAAAGCAAAAAAACACTGCTTCCATGGGACCAGATTGCGTCCCAGGTTGTGTCCTACATGAACTCCAAGAGGAACTAATCCCTCAAATAAAACAGCTATACAATCTCAGCCTCACTACAGGATATGTGCCCACAGAATGGCGTACAGCAACAGTGGTCCCACTCCACAAAGGTGGAGCCTCTACGGACCCTGGAAACTATCGCCCCATAAGCCTGACTAGCTTAGCCTGCAAGGCGGCTATGGAGAGGATCATCATGGAGCTCATAAACAAAGACATTGGGGACCTACAGACACTAGATCCTACCCAGTTTGGCTTTGTCAAGGGCAGATCCTGCCTTCTGAACCTGGTTGACTTCTTTGAAACAGTCACCAAAGCCATAGATGAAGGGAAGGTAGTCCACACAGCCTATCTGGACCTTGCAAAGGCATTTGACACAATACCCCACTCGGGCATCATAGATAAGCTATCTAGCTTAAATATAAACCCCTATGTCACAAGATGGGTCGCAAACTGGCTCAAAGACAGAACCCACAGAGTGAGAGTTGCTGGAGCCATGTCAGACTCGAAACCGGTCACAAGTGGCGTCCCACAGGGTTCTGTCCTGGGACCACTCTTGTTCGGTATATACTTTTCCGAGGTACAGGCAAACGTGGGAGGACTATGGCTCACCAAGTTTGCAGACGACTGCAAACTGGGCGCCATAATCAACTCTCCAGCTGACACAAACATCCTTCAAAAAGGTCTCAGAGACAGATAACTGGTGCCAGCGCCATGGTTTAAAGCTAAATGCCAAAAAATGTATAGTCATACCCTTTGGCAAAAACAATGTGCCCACAAATTACCACATAGGCAGAAACCCATTAAGCACAGAGAAAATTATTAGGGACCTGGGGACCCAAGTTGATAACAATCTCTCCTTTGAAAACCAAATTGCCAAAGTGGTTAGAAAGACCTTCTACATAGCCCACCTCATCACAAAGGGTTTCACATCTAGATCAAGAGAGGTAATCGTGCCCCTTTATTCATCCCTCATCAGGCCCATCATAGAATACAATGCCCCTTTTGGGATGTACCTTACCAGACACCTGCAGCAATTAGAAAGACCCCCAAAAGTATCTCACCAAGAGGATCATGGGTCTCAAACAGATGCCATATGCTGCTCGGTTAAAAAAACTCCAGCTCTACTCAGTTGCATACCGCCTACTTCGAGGCGATCTATGCCTGACATACAAAGCTATGTCAAATCCAGAATTAATGGACATGCCCCACCTCAGTAAATCTAAATCCCTTAGAGCCACACGCTCGAGGGACTTGAACCTCAGCACAGAAATAAATATAACTTGCTGGAGGGACAGGTTCATAACCCAGAGGCTCCCTTCGCTCTGGAATAGAATAGCACCTCACTGAATCCCTTCAAGAAGAATCTCGATAAGTGGATGAGGGATCGTAGGTTTGTCCTAGGGATTACTCCCGTGTCACTATTAGACAGAGGCACAGTAAACTAAACCTTAAAAAGGGCACAGTATGCTCAAATCAAGGGGTGGCGTAAGCCATACAGAATCGGGCTAGGCTTATAATTGCCCCAGGGCAGATAGCCTAGTATGAACCTATGAACATATCATACCTTTAAAATCTTTTGGTTTGGGGTAACTTATATTTTCTCTGTATTCATGCACATCCCTTTCTAATTTTCTTAGTTTCCTGTTAATTAGCTAAGCCTAGGATAGATATGAATTATCATTTAGATGAATAGGATATGGGTGGAATATGTCTACCAGATACAGAAGTTTATTCACTGTCAGCTGTCATAAAATCTATATCAATGTGGTTGAATACAGACTATACTTCCAAATGGAAATAAATACATGAAAAAATATGGTTAAAATCAGGCTTTGTGCCATCAAACACACTGTTCTAGCATCTAATAATATTCTTTGGTTATTTAAGGAATGCATGACAGTGAATAAACATGAATATATAAGCTCTAAATGTATTATTTATACATTAAAAGCATATAAAAACTTTATAAATAATAATCCTAATATAAAAGATTGGTTGTTTTTGTTGTACTCAATAGCAAATACTCACAGTAACATCATAACCTTTGATATGGAAGCAGTCAAAACTCTTAAAAGTGAATGATTGATATACTGGTACTAATTGGTGGACTCCAGGAAAGTACTAACAATAGATCAAGTTCAAAGGAAATTTAATTTGGATAGTAGTTTATGGTTACTGATACAGGACTTAAGACAGTTTATACTGAACAAACAAGATAACGCAACTAACAACTAGACAGGAAGTACCTAAATTCACAGAACACTTAACATTAACAATAACTCAACCTATTACTGGAAAGGGATACTTACCATCTATCTATAAAATAAACAAAAAATAAAAATTTATCAAAGAAAACATATGGGATTACTACAGAACAATTAATGGTCAATTACCAAATGATAGAGACAAAAACTTATTCTTCCCTTCATGAAGCAAACATCTCTCTCACTAGACTAGAAACTTTTTACATGGCAGTTTAGGGTCTATATTATAAACAACAAACGATCAGATGATCGAACGTTGTTATATATCGACCCCTAAATGTTGAAAATCCAAAACAGCGAACAACCAGAGCAGCAATTTTATTCCCAGGGAAAAAGAAATCGCTGCCACCACCCCCCAAAAAAAACACTAAACACTTAATAAAGTGGAGGCTTTGACCTCCACACACCCCCTACTTAAATATACCAACTCCGTGATCGCACTACAGTGGAGGAAACGGCACAACCCGGACAGCCGGCCCAGTGATTTCTTTCCCCTGGAAAAAAATTTGCTGTTCCGGCAGTTCACTATTTTGCCGGTTCGACATGTTGTGTTCGCTCTAACAGCATTTGATCTGATCATTCGCTGTTCTAAAGTAGACCTGCAGTTTATGCATAGATCCTACTTAACAGCACACAAAATGGAGCTAACGTTTAAAAAAATTGGTTGTTGGGAGATGCAAATTAAAAATAAAAGTATACTGGCAGCATATGTTCTATGAATGCCAATTGCTTAAACCATACTGGGACAAAATTAATTACTTTTTACAAGCATTATTTAATGACAAATTTCAGTTATCTAAATCTTTGATTCTGTTTAATGGGCCTGTACCTGACTGTTTCAAGAACAAAATATACAATTTTATGGACTCGCCTAGCCATTGCAAAAAGAACATAACAATGAACAATGAATTGGAAATCTGAGTCTTCTCCTACCCTCAAGCAATACAGGAATATTATATTAACAATATCACAGTTGGAAATGAACACCATCAAAGGAAGAACCGAAAGTACTACATCACCATATATAGTATGGCACAAAGTAACTGAAATATTGGAAAGTAATGACTGTAGCAACATTTGATCTGAAAGTTCACAAATATAGATAGAGAATCAGTCATATGTTAACTATAGACACCCCTGTAAATAGTTTTTTTTCTTTTATTATTCATGCTAGTTTTATTTATCTGCTTAAATAATATGTACATATTTCAATGTCATAAAACTTGTATATATTTTTCTTTTCATTTGAAAATGAATAAAAAATATTGAAAAAAGAAATAAAAGACTTTCTAAACATTACAAAGGCATTAAGTATCCTCAGCAACATTCCAAACCTGCAACATGAGCAAAGCCTTGCACTGTAACCAAGGACATCACAAGCAAGCATCCATACAGCCTAATTAATATTCTAGTCATGAGTAATTCCATAGTGAGGCATACAGATGCACCATTCACCATTCTGAATAAGAAAAAATGATGGTCAGTTGCTTGGCTGGGGCCAAGATTCTCCCCATTACACACATGGCCACTCAAGTCCTTAAACAGCAATTACCATTGTGACTCTTCTCATAGAGCATGTGGGTGTTAATGACTGAGATGCACCTTGCTGGATTATATGAAAAGAGACATGATAGAGTTCTCTGATTATATGACCCAGGCAGGTATAAGCCTAGCATTGAATAGCATTATACCTTCTCCCAGGATGATACCTCAATATGAACAAAAGATAACTGACTTCATTACCTGGCTTAGCTTCTGATGTAATTTGGGTTTGGGGGTACAAAATCTGTCAGCCTGGGAAGAAATGATCAACAAACTGCTCTGCTTTGCCAGGGATGGTATGCACCTCTCCATGCTAGAGTTTCATATGCTGGCTAAAAATTATCCACCTCCATTGTGCCTTTTTAGGCAATGCCAACTGGATCAAATTTCCTACATAGTAAAACGAACTAAAGAAAAAACAGTTATGTACTCAGTGTAATGATAGCTACGCACTGTCATATTTCATCTGATTCAACAGATGGGCCTCTGATCCGACTCAGATCTGGTCTTGACACTTCCAAACACATGGATCCAACACAGTGGAGATAAAAGAGGTGTGTGGTACCTGTGAAAATTTACCTGTGGATTGTACATCCAGTTTATAATGAGACACAAATGTATGAACAGCTGACCATGTTGCAGCTGCACAAATCACGTGAATGGGCAGATTCTTTTGAAAAACTGTAGAAGTTGCCACTGACCTGGTTGAGCAAGCTGTAGTTTTTTTAGATAATGTTACATCCAATTATTATGAATAAACAAAATTCAATCAGATAGCCATCTAGAAAGGGTGACCTTAGAAACACCGTACCTCAACCTGACTTTGGAAAAGGCAATAAACAACTGATCTGATTTTCAAGTCTTTTGCCCTATGGAGATAAAATCTGAGTTGCCTATGTACATCAAGTAAATCTAGTGTGCATTCTACTTTGTTTGAGAACTTAGGGAAGAAAACTGGAAGATGTATGGATTGATTAATGTTAGATTTGAATGCCACCTTAGGAATAAAGGACGGATTTGGTTTTAAAAAGACTCTATCCTTATGGAAAAAACAAATATGGTGGTTTGCAAGAAAGACCCTGTAATTCTGAGATTCTCTTGACTGATGTAACTGCCACCAAGAAGATCATTTTCCAAATTAAGAATTTAAGATCTGCTGAGGTTGCTGGCTCAAAGAAGAGAAAATGAGTAATAGCCTGCAACACAACTGTAATATCCCAAGGTGGAACTGTATTCTCCGATTGGAGATCTAACTTTCGAAGAAGTTATGGGTGTTTGATTACAGCCAATGTGGAAATTTAAAATTGTTGCCAACTGGACTTTTATGGTGGAGAAAAGTACAGTTTTGTACCTACCATAAATGTAGATGTTCGAAGATCCACATTGCTGCAGTCCTTACACTTGGGTAGTCCGCTGTCCTCGGTCGGCCCGAATATCAAAGTATAAGGCTGACGTCGGTCAAGGCGCATTAGACTGACATCAGGACGTCAGGGTACAAATGCGCATGACCGACGTTAGACTGACATCAGGACGTCAGGGTACAAATGCGCATGACCGACGTCATATCCTCAGTCTTTTCTTGCCCCAGATGTCAGAAGACCCTAAAAAGAAAGGTCAAAACCAAGAGACAGCAAACAACCAACCAACCACCCTTGCACTAATAATATGTACAATATATACAATATACACAAAATTTACAACCCAACCCACACAACCGCCTCTAACTACAGAGGGGAAGGAGGGAGGGTAAATTGGACTGCAGCAATGTGGATCTTCGAACATCTACATTTATGGTAGGTACAAAACTGTACTATGTTCTTCATCTCACATTGCTGCAGTCCTTACACTTGGGTAGAATCCCAAAGCAGAGGTAAGGGAGGATGGCAAAACTATAAAGAAGCAGGAGCTGCCAAAATGCCCTGTAAAATAGCAGTGGCAAAACCAGCCCTAGATTTAGAGTAAAGTGGAAGGTGATAATGCTTAGAGAAAGTATGCACTGAACTCCAAGTAGCTGCCTCCAAAATATCTTTAGTTGCCACCCCCTTAAAAAGCTGTCAAGTGGCAGTAGCCCTAGTGGAATGAGGCCTAATCCCAGCTGGAATCTCCTTGCCATGATGGGAATAACAGAAAGCAATGCAAAACCCAATCCACTTAGAAATAGTTTGTTTTGACACAGGCTTGCCCTGAGAACTCAAAGCAAAAGAAACAAATAACTGCTGAGACTGCCGGAACCCTTTAGTTCTGCTCAAATAATATCGCAACTGCCTGTGTACATCTAAAGTGTGCAAAATCTTTTCCCCTTTATTTTGGGGATTTGCATAAAAAGTAGGCAAATGAATAGTTTGGTTTAAAGCCACACTAGAAACCACTTTAGGCATAAAGGAAGGATTAGTACGCAAAGATACCCTATCCTTATGGAAAATTAAGAAAGGCTCAACCGCCATAAGGGCCTGCAATTTAGAAACCCTTCTTGCAGAGGTAATGGCCAACAAAAAAGCAGTCTTCCATGATAAATATTTCAACTCGGTAGTAGCTGCAGGCTCAAAAGGTTGTAGAGTGAGTTTCTCCAACACAAAATTGAGATCCCAAGCAGGAGTAGGAGCTCTACGTGGGGGTCTTATATTCTTTGCCCCTCTAAGAAATTGCTTGAACAAAGGATGAGAAAACAATGGTGGGTCACAATCATAGTGAGCCGAAATTGCTGCAGCATGAACCTTAATAGAAGAGAAGGACAAACCTTTGTCCAGTAACTCAGTAAGATATTGAAGAGCCACACTTAAATCAGGCTCAGAAACATCAAAATCCTTTGCTGCACTCCAAAATAAAAATCTCTTCCATTTATCTGCGTACACTTTCCTTGTACTAGGCCTTCTAGCTTCCAAAATAACATTCAAAACTTGCTGTGGAAGTTGAGACCCTCTATGGTTCAAAACAGAATATGCCAGGCTGTTAGGTGAAGAGAGTGAAGCTTGACATTGAGCAAATGACTGTCCTCCTGAGACAACAGGTGTGGAATCAAGGCAAAGGCCATGGAGGCTCCGTACCAGACTTCTCAGTAATGGGTACCAGTGCTGTCGAGGCCAATCTGGAGCTATTAAAATCATCTTTGGCTTGTCCTGTCTGACCTTTAGAAGTACCTTTGGGAGGAGAGGCAGAGGTGGAAAGGCATACACATGAAGATTGCTCCAACTGAAAGAAAGAGCATCCACTTTCCAAGCTGTGGGATGAAACCTTTTCGTGCAAAACTTTGGCAGCTGGTGGTTTAGTGGAGAAGCGAACAGATCTATGTCTGGAGTTCCCCATGACACTGTCAATTTCCGAAATACATGAGGATCCAATTTCCACTCGTGGGGATCCATAATTCGTCTGCTCAACACATCTGCTAAGGAGTTCTGTGCTCCCGGCAGAAACCTTGCCTGAAGATTTAGCTGTAAACTGAGAGCAGTCTCCCACAAAATCATTGCTTGCCTGCATAGAGGATAAGAATGTGTCCCCCCCTTGCTTGTTGATGTAACACATGACAGTTGTGTTGTCTGTTAGAATCAACACCTGCCCTGGAAGAAGTAAATCCTTGAAAGCTATTAATGCAAACTGGACTGCTAACATCTCCTTCAAGTTGATATGTAGATGTTGTAGTCTGGCAGGCCACTTGTCTTGTATCCACTTTCCATTTAGATGAGCTCCCCAAGCTTTGTCTGAGGCATCTGTCGTTAGAATCTGACTCGCCTCTGGCCGGGTCACAGAGAGTCCCTTGTTTAGGTGACATTCCTGAGCCCACCACAAAAATTCCTTTTGAATGCAAGGTATTATTTGAATGACAGTGTCCAGATCCTGGCAGTGCTGTGTCCATACGTTTTGAGATACCATTGTAGCTTCCTCATATGCAGTTTGGCATTGGGAAGCACCAGAATACAAGATGCCATGAACCCCAAGGCTTGAAGGACTGTCCTTGCAGTCAGCCTGGACTGATGAGACAATTGATGAAAGTAAAGGGAAAGATTCTTTTGTTTGTCCGGGGTCAAAAGGCCATCTGGGATGCTGTATTCAGTCTTACACCCAGAAAGCACATGTCCTGAGAGGGTACTAGACTGGACTTTATTTCGTTCACAGAATACCCCAGGCATCTTAGCACTGCTATCACATATTCCAAATGATGAAGAAGCTCGTCCCTTCCTTGAGCCAGAATCAGGAAATCGTCCAAATAAGGATAGATCTGTATTCCTTTTAGCCTGAAGAAAGCTATCACTGGAGCCAGAACTTTCGTGAACACTCTGGGGGCAGTAGATAAGCCAAAGGGCAATGCAGAGAACTGATAATGAGAAGTCCCAGCCCGAAAACGCAGATACTTCCTGCAACTCAGTCTGATAGGAACATGAAGGTAAGCCTCCTTGAGATCCAAAGTTACCATCCAATGATCTTTGCCCAGCAGAGGTAAAAGCTGTTGTAACGTCAACATTTTGAACTTGGGAATGTCCAGATAAGTGTTGAGGATAGATAAATCCAAAATTGGTCTCCACGTGTTCCCCTTCTTTGGTACTAGGAACAGGCGAGAATAAAATCCTAGGCCCACTTCTGGCATAGGGACCGGCTGTATGGCCCCTATTTGAAGTAACAGAGAAATTTGTTTGTGAGCCTCTATTCTTTGCTGAGGAGGAACGTCTGGCATGCCTTTGAAAGGAGGCAAGGTATGGAAATAAAACCTGTAACCCTGGTGTATGATATCCAATACCCATCTGTCTTGGGTAATTAAACTCCAATTTCCCTTGAAAAGTGCCAACCTTCCTCCCAAAGGTGCTGCCAGACGAGAAGGCTCTGGCAGCTGAAAAGGTAGGTCATTGGGTCTGTTTACGAAAGGACTGACCCCTGCCCTCACCCGAAGACTGTGCAGGTGAACTCCCTGTTCTAGGCCTGAAAGAGCCCTGAGCTCTGCCCCTACCACGTCTAGATCTACCCCTAGACTGGGAATCATTAGAAGGATACGTCCACCCCTTGGCAGGCCAATTTCTACTAAACTTCGGAGGCTGAACCTGCAAAAAATCTTTAACAGTCTGCATAGACTTAGCCTTGTCTTCCATTTTCTTCAAGACTGCCTCAACAGGTGAACCAAACAACACATCAGATTGTAAAGGAGCATCTAAAATCCTTGTCTTAACATGGTCAGATAAATTCTGATCCCTCAGCCAGGCGTGCCTGCGAAGAACTGATCCAGTGGCAGCCACCCTAGACGAGGCCTGTACAGCATCAAAACCACATTGCAAAGAATGCTTACCCACCTGTTCAGAAACATGTACTAAATCTTGTAACTCTTTACACTCAATACCTTCCGCCAGAGCATCTACCTTAGACTTCAATTGAGAAAGTAGATAGTTTTGGTATTTCAACATGTGAAACTGGCAATTCAAAGCCCTCATAGCTAGAGTGGAAGAAGTATAGACTTTCTTTCCCCATCTATCCAAAGCCCTGGCCTCTTTATCTGGAGGAACTGGATTTTTAACAACAGAAGCCTTAACACCCTTAGGCCCCTGACTAACAGTTTCTGGGTCCGCCCTAGGACTCTTAAAAGATACTTATGAGCTTCAGGCACCCTGTAATACCTATCCGGTTTAACAGGAGCAGGAGGCAAAGAATCAGGATTAAGAGAAGCCTCTGCAAACACATCTTCCACAACATCCAGAACAGGAGGTATAGCCAAAGGCCTATGCTGGGGTAAAAACAAAAATTCCCTAAGCCTTTTCCTGGAATCAGAGAAGTCCTGACCTTCCCACTTAAAATGCTCCCTCATGGAATGAAGAGTCTCTGAAAAGAAAAATCCTCAGGAGGAGAAGCAGAAGGAGTAGAATCATCCACATCAGAATCAGAATAAGGAGAATACTCCTGCAAGTCTTCAGCCGAAGACTCTGAAACATCCAAGCCTGCTCAAAACTCCCCAACTCAGGTTCCACCCTAGGTCTCTTATCAGGAGGGGGCAAAGAACCTCTAATCAAAGTAATCAAATCTTCTGCCATTTTAAGCATATGCTTCTTGGGCACAGATCCTGAAGAACTAGGGGTGACACCAACTGAAGCTAAACCTGGCCTGCCTCTGGGAGAAGCCTTGGAAACAGAAGGAGAGGGCCTAACCACCCTAGGAAGGGAGGGGAGTACAGAAACCTGAGAAGCCCCTTCAGCCTGACCTGCCTCCTGAGAGGCCACATCCTGCAACAACAAAGTCTCCCCCTGGGACTCCAGAGAAATCTCCGGTGGAACCCCCGGCTCCACCGACACCTCTAAAGAACCGGCGTCCGGTACGGACGGCTCTTCTAGCCTAGGCTTAACTGCTTTGTCCTTGCGCTTCTTCGAAGAAGCGGACGTCGGAGCATCCGACGGCATATTATAATTGCACCGCTTCCCAAAGACTAACCTGGCACAATCTAACCTTCTCTTAATAGTGCGCTTATTGAATCTAGCACAAAAGCGACACCCAACAACGTCGTGCTCAGGCCCTAAACAAGGAATACACAAAGTATGATAATCTCTATGCGGTATCTGTTTCCCACAAGAAATACAGTTATTCACTTTTTCTGACATCCGGTAAACCACTGAGGCAAGAAAAAACTAAAATATTCCCCAACGGGGTACTTAGCCAACTTTGACTCGGTCTGAAACTCCGAATTCGAAAAATTTCAGAACGCCGAATGGCACTTGCAACGCTGCTTCTGCATCGGACCATGCGGCAAAAAAGACTGAGGATATGACGTCGGTCATGCGCATTTGTACCCTGACGTCCTGATGTCAGTCTAATGCGCCTTGACCGACGTCAGCCTTATACTTTGATATTCGGGCCGACCGAGGACAGCGGACTACCCAAGTGTAAGGACTGCAGCAATGTGAGATGAAGAACATCTAGAAACCTTATGAAACAATTCTGACAAGAAATCCAAAATGGACGGGAGAGGAGCAGAAAAAGGATCCAGTCCTTTTCTGTAGCCCAGAATGACAATCTTTTCCATTTACTTTGGTAAACCTTTCTGGTGCAGGATTTTTGAGAGGCTGTAAGAATGTGGACTACTCCTTCAGAGAATCTGGCATATCTGGCCATTGTTAGAATTGGAGTAACCAAGCAGACAGATGCAGGGTTTATAGATCCAGGAGAGGACACCCCGATGAGTGAGATAGGAGATCTGGACTGTGAGCCAGTGTCCAGGGAAGACATAAAAGATGAGGCAGAAGAAACAAAAAACAAACTTGTCGAAGCCAATGAGCAATGAGGATTACTTTTGCCTTGCACCTCCTGGCTTTCTGAATGAACTCCGTGATCAAGGTGAATGGGGGAAAGGCATATAGAAGACCTGGGGGCCAACTGTGGACCACAGAGTCCCTCAGTGATTGACCATGAGAAGGGAAGAGGGCAAAGTAAATCCTGCACTTGTTGCTGATTTGAAATTGACCCTGAGGAGGGATGCTGGCAAAGTAAATGCTGCACTTGTGCTGAGGTGAAATGCAAACATGTCACAGCGAGGTTGGCCTCAGTGATGGAATATTTTGCTCATTACAGACTGACTGAGAGACCACTCATGAGGCAGAAAAATATTTCTGCTTAGCTTGTCCACTAATGCAGTGGAAGTCCCAGGAAGTGCACTGTTACAAGAAAGCAACGGGAAGACATCGCCCACTGGCAAACCCTCATGGTTTTACAACACGGAGGATAGGAACTGTTTTTTTTCTTGTTTGCTGATGTACCAAACTACAGACATATTGTCTGTCTGAATGGAGATCACATTGTGGTAGAGAGTCTAAAAGTGTCTGCGATGCTAATACAACTGCTCTCATCTCTAGAATGTTTATGTGAAAGATGGCCTCTGATTGAGTTCAGGTACCTTGAACAGTCTTTCCTTCCTAATGCCTCCCCCACCCCCAAAAGGAAAGCTTTCGTGGTGACCACAGCTGTTGAAGCCAGGAGACAGAATGGACAGCCTTTGCATAATGCTGGGACAGACAGTCACCACTTGATAGAGTTAGTCTGATGGGTGTACTCAAAGGATGATATAGCAGTGACCACTGAACTGCTCCACTGAAGGACTTTCATGCAGAAACGAGAGAAGGGAACCAGAGTTATTTTGAGGCCATAAAGCCTAAAAGTCTTGTAACCAATCTCGCTAGTAGACAAGAATGTAATAATACCTGCCTGGCTACTTTCTGAACAGAAAGGATCCCAGAGTGTGGCAAGGCAGCAATTTGTGTTTGTGTGTCTAGTCTATGCGGCATGCTATGAATTCCAGTGACTGGGTGGGATTCGGCTGACTTTTCTGAATGTTGACTGTAATACCCAATCTGTGAAGTAACTGGAGTAAAGGGTGCCTACTTTGGATGAGTAGGTTCTTGGTTAGGGCAATGGGGAGTTAATCATCCAAGTACAGAAAGACTTGGAAGTTTTGCAGCCTGAGATAGACTGTGACTACTGCCATGCATTTGATAAACACACAAGAGTCTGTGGTGAGACCAACGAGCAGAGCTCTGAATTGATAATGATTAGCTCCCAGCCTGAAATGGCAGAATATCCTGGATTGTTTGTTTAACTTTACATGATAATAAGCATACTACAGGATCTACTGAGCACATCCAGTCATTCTTCCTGAGAAGCAGATTAATGCACTGAATCGTGATCTTCTAGAATATAATTCTGTCTGCTTCACAAACTGATTTAAATGACTGAAGTCTAGAAGTCCAGAACTGGCCTTGGGTCTCCTGTCTTTTTTTAACTAAAAAGAACCTGAAGTAGTCTCTGGATCCTATCTGGTCTGGTGGGACCTGTTGGATGGTTCTTTTTTCTAACAGCTTTCTGACTTCTGCTGTGGCACATTCCATTTGGTAGAGTGTCACCAAGGGAATCCTTTATCCTAGTCTGGGAGAATAAAGGAAGGGAATTATGCACAGTACCCATGCATCTGAAGTGATGACCCACTCAGGGGTGCTGGAAGGATTTCTCAGAAAACAGCCCATGAAATCGTGGTTCTGTGGACCTCATATGCCCCTAAGACGATGTCCACTGAAAACCCCCACCACCACAGAAAGGCTTGTCCGAGGAAGTATCTTGGTTAAAACCCTGATTGCTTCTGAACCACATCTTTCCTCCTTGCTGATTCCCGGAAAAGGTCCTTTGAAAAGTTGAGAAGCAGATTTCCATGGTAGATAGTCTTATAGGTTCACAGGTGTATACTAGGCTAATGATCATTAGGGACCTTAAAATCCCAGCCATGCAACCAAAATGTGACCCACAAATATGATTTATATTTGATTTATAGGGAATGATTTACTGATTGTCTCTGACCATCAGAGATACAGGAGCCGGACCAGGGGGTGAATTTCTGATTACCCATCCATTGGTCCAAATTGGTCTTACCTTGTTGCTTACTCCTGGTTAGTGTGTCCTTAACCTTTGGTCCAAAGAGAGAGGATCCATCAAAAGGGGCATTAAGGAAGGACGTCTTGAAGCCATCTGCAAAATCACACAATCATATCCAGGCTTGGCAGCAAATGGATATTCTAATGCCTGCCACTCCGGCCACTCCATCAGCTGCATTTGAGAGCAGACACAAGGAGACGGAAAAAGAACTGAGGGTAGATAGCTGGGATTCAACATTCTTCTGGATATCTGCTAGTAAAGTATCTGACAGAGGACTGGTAAGCTTTTGCGTCAATTCTCTCTAAGGAACTGTGTGACTAGAGCCAGGTAGTTCACCTCTTTAAGGGAAAAGGTCACTGATGCACAAGTCCATTTATCAAGTCTGACCAGTGCCCAAGATTCACTATTAGGGGGAAAAAGAGATGTACTCTCTTCGGAGAGTTTCTTTTTTGTGGCTGCTGCTACAACTGTAGCATATACTGTGGGACCTTTACTCCAAGCAGTATTTTAAGGAACTGCCATGATCTTGTTGGGCTTCTTTGGTACTGGCTTCACCGTGTCAGGTTCCTTCAGGGTCTCTGAAGCACTAAATCAGTGAGGGCATAAAGAAGAGGGACCACTCAGGTGGCAGAAGAGCCAGTTCCTAAAGTCTCCAGGACCATGGATTCTTCTGAAGATGGTGTATCAGTGGCCCAACCCCCCCCCCCGGCTTCATCAACTTCAGAATAAAGTCAAAGGAGACTTCTCTGAAAAGGCACCCAGGGGAACCCTCTCCTTCATCCAAATCCATGCCTTCAATGAGAGATTCAGGAGATGAATCTATGTGCTTTCTTTTGCAATTCTATTTCCTATGGATCCAAGGTTGGGAAGCTTCAGACGCCAGATCCAAATCAGAATGGGAGTTCAGTGCAAGCACCTTCTGGAGACTTTTGGAAGCTGACTGCCCCTGTCAAAGTGGAACTGCAGAGGTTGACGCAGAATGAGAAAGAGGTTGGGGTGGATCCGAGCATAAAGGAGGCATCCCTTCTCTGGTAGCAAGATTCCTCTTAAAGGTCCTGAATGCTGACCCGGAAATTGGGACTGAGTAAGGCTCTCGAGGTGTAGAGGCCAAGAGAATTCCATCAAAAACTGACCTGGCCTGGATCAAAAGCTGACATCAGAGCTACTGAGAGCAGAAGATCCTAGAAATCAATCTGTCCTCCAGGGCCCCAGCCCCAACACTTTGGCTCCGATTCCCTTCCCGATCTGACAAGGTCGGAATTAAAAGGGAGTGGGGTGAAGTTGGGGCCGAAGAAGTAAGGTCTAGCTGAACCAACCTAGTATGTTTGGATCCAGGGACTGCAAATCCGAAGTGTGGATCAAAGCAATCTAGAAATTCATGACTGTTTATTCAGGTGGCAAATGAGATCTGCGGTATTCAGGGAGAAGCAGTGAGGGACTGTGGGTAGGGCTGGAGTCACTGCCCTGGATCCATGTATTCCGAAGTGCCGAGACCAGATACAAGTCAGATCAAAGATCCATCTGCCGAATCAGACGAAAAAGGACAACATCAGGTCTTAAAGGTACTACTGATCAATACTAGAAGCCTAAACAAAATACTCCACTCTGTGTAAACCCCCCTCACCCTAGACAGCACAGACATATGTACAGTGACTGACATATGGGTCAAATCAAGGGAGAGCACTTCAGTGGTACAGGGCTACAATGCCTTCCATCTGTTTCGACCAGCCACTACAAAGGAAAGGAAGAAAGATGGAGGTGTATGTCTTCATCTGGAAAAAGCTGACATCAAGGCAGCATGATACCCTTGAGATCCTTCATGTCCAAGTTAGCATCAACCATGTCCCTTGCAACAGCCTGGCAAGCTACAGAATGCCGTCTATGACCCAAGAATGTCATAGCTCCTACTTTAATGAACTAC
The DNA here is from genome assembly GCF_019279795.1 of Protopterus annectens. Classification (NCBI taxonomy): domain Eukaryota; kingdom Metazoa; phylum Chordata; order Ceratodontiformes; family Protopteridae; genus Protopterus; species Protopterus annectens. The sequence goes on from NC_056747.1 coordinate 923,904,459, forward strand.
AGTTACTTAGCATTAATCCAAATGCCACATTACTGTGCAACTTCAACTATCCAGCATTAAACTAGGAAACGTATACCACCACAAGCTTGCAAGCCCAAAAATTCCTGGACTTTGTCAATACAAATGCCCTGGAACAACTAGTCAGGGTGTCCACCAGGGGAAAAAACATCCTTGACCTTGTCCTCACTAATATAAGTGAATGGGCAAATCATGCTCCATGCCCAGTAACACATCCTCACTCATCAGGTCTGACCATACATTTGTCTCCCTCATAGTAAAGATAAAAGCAGAGTCCCACCCAGGCCATGACACTTTTTAAAACTTCTTCAAGACTAACTTCCTACTTCTGAATGGTTCCCTATTTTGATTGAAATGCCCCCCCCCCCCCACAAACCTAGAAAGCTCAGCTGTTTAAGTGGAAATATAGACTGCCAACGTTTACCAGCATGTACATAACTGCACAGAAGTAGCTATACCCGAAAAAGAAAAACCCATCCTGGTTGAATCACAGCATAATTAAGATTTATAACAAAAGAAAGAAAATAATATCCAAAAATAAAAAGCTGCAACACCCAGCAAAATAAGAATCTAATCATCAAAATAAACAAGCAACTTAGGAACATAATAAAGCTACCACGACCAAATCTGAGAAAAAAATGGTCACCCGGGCCAAGGAAAACTACAAAGCCTTCTTCAAATATATTTATTAACTTCAAGGGCAACACACAACAGTCTGCTGAACTAATTGTAAATGGCACTACCTATATGGAAGCTATAGATATAGCAAATCTACTAGCTGACAAATTCATCTCAGACTTTACCCTCCTCCCTTAGTTAAATATCAGGAAACCATACAACCTCAGCTATCAACAGGAACAAGATGTGAAGGCATTTTCAAAGTCCAAAACTATGGCTTCTATGGGCCCTGATAATACCCCAGGATGCCTTCTAAATAGCATGAAACAAAGATAATTCTATGTCCCTAACAACACTTTCAATCTCAGCCTTCAAACTGGCTTTGTACCAAGTGAATGGAGGACAGCAACAGTCATACTCCTAAACGAGGAATGGCCATCCAATGACCTGGACAATTATCATCCCCAAAGTCTGATAAGCTCATATATAAACCATGTAAAGACAGAAAGCCTCAAACACTGGACGCATCACAATTTGGTTTTGTCAAGTGCAGGCCATATCATCTCAACCTAGTGTACTTTTCAGAAAAAGTCAACAACGCAATGCATGACTGGAAGGCAGTACACACTGTCTACCCTGACTTGGCCAAGGCCTTTAATACTATACCTCACTCAGGCATTATGGATAAGCCTGCCAAACTAGGAATAAACCCCTACATCATCTGATGGATTGGAAACTGACTCAGAGATAAAACACAGGAAGTCGCGTCAGGGCTTGCCACCTCAACAAAAAGACATGTTATGAATGGGGTCCCATATGGCTCTGCTCTGGGACCAAAATTATTTGGAATTTATTTCTCAGAAGTCAAAGCAAACATCAAGGGCCTAAGGTTGACCAAGTCTGTGGATGACTGCAAACTGGCAGCAGTCACTGAACCCCACCAAGGACTCAGTAGTCTTACAGGAGAGCTTGTCCCAAACAAATAACTGGTGTCAGAACCAAATGATAAAATAGTGCACTACTTTATCCTTTGGAAAATCAACTACCTCAGGGAATTATCACACTGAAAATAAGGTCCTAAGAGTACACACAGTAGTCAGGGATTTAAGCACTTAGGCTGACAGTGACCTAGCTTTCGACAAACACACCCATAGTTGTGAGGAAGTTCCTCTATAATGCACAACTTACAAATAAAGGGATAGCATCTAGGTCCAGAGAGGTCATTGTGCCACTTTATTCAGCTGTAAGTAGGCTCCAAAGAATACAATATCCCCTTTGGTATGTACCTGTTGATGTACTAGCAACAACTGGAGCATCCACAGAGATTCCTTTCAAAAAGAAAAGTGACCCTAAGGAGGCATGACCAACATGGACCTCCTCAAAGCCCTGTCACTGTACTCAGTATCTTGTAGACTCGTAAGAAGCAACCTATGGATAACTTGTAAGGCATCCGCAGGCCTAGGACATGGACATATTGCACATCCACAAGTCAAATGCTATTAGAAATACCCAGTCCAGAGACCTGTATGACCCAAGAATGTCATATATCCTACTGTAATGAACTAGAGCCACTTAGCATTAATCCAAATACCACATTAATGTGCAACTTCAACTATCCAGCATTAAACTAGGAAACATACCACCTCAAGCTTGTAAGCCCAGAAACATAAACAAAATGGTCTGGAGGGAGACATACATGTCCCAGAGGATACCACAACTATGGAACAGACTTTTTCCATAAGAACTTATTTAAGCATAATATGAACCAGTGGATAGGAGACAAGAAATTTACCACATCTTCTTAATGGACATAGGCAATGCTTAAATACCCTACTTTCCAGTTGGGACCCCTAATACACTGAAGGCAAGACCCTAAAAAATTAATTTGCGACAAATGAGAAGTATTTAAATACAGCTACGGCAAAGACAGTTAAACATCTATGGGATAACACAGGTGGAGGACAAACAGGAAGCATGGCTAAACTTAAAATGTCCTATCAGGGACAACAGCCTAGTATTCGCCTGTGAACTTATGAGGTCCATTTTTTTGAAGCAGGATTCACCTTTATTTAACACCAAATATGTGTAAGCCATTCAAAACAAGAGAGATATTTCAAACAGACAGTTGGTATGAAACAAAGAACCTAGCAGTTATGTATTATAATTAGACACACCACAGTAATGAAAAGCAGATATACAAAAAAAAAAAAAAAATAGGACATACACAAAAACGGTTAAAAATTCTGTTTGCCAACTAATCTGCTAACTTAAAGCTGTTCTACTGCAAAAACAGCAGTCATTTTCAATTATTATTGTTAATATTATTACTTTTTTTGTTTTTGTCCCTTGCGGCTGTCATCTATTGGCCATGTCCTGGAGCCCTCTTCAATCTTCATATCTAATCTCAACCGAATTGTTATTTGGACAAGGCTTCTTATAAGGGGAAAATGTGAAAACCATCTACGTATAAGTGCCAGAGGGAGGAGGAAATAGAGGATAGCAGGACATACATGTTCAGTGTCATCCACACAGCCAATAAGGGATTTTGTTTGGTATTCCTGACATCATGTGCATCAACACATACATACTCAGCTATTCTGAAATCTGTGCTTTAATGCCATATAATTTATTTATTTTACATTTGTTTACCAGGATAGTGCGACTGGATACATGTCCATTTTCAGCGGTGGCCCAGGGAGAAAAGCTCCACATAGACAAACTTACATAGATTACACAGAAATTAGCAAACAATTATAAAAGCACAGTGATTATATACAATGGCTTAGTAGTGTTCCCTAGTAGGGACTCACAATTCTCATGGTCAGACACAATTAAAAGTAAGAGACATCAGATTGGAAGCAAAGCTTGGTGACGTAGTTACAAGTTATGATAATTACAGAATATGCTTTCAGTTTATAACTTAATCAGGGTTGGTACATGGGCATAGCCAATTCACTTTGAGATACTGTTTGAGGTTTTTTTTGAAGAGACTTTTGGAGGATTGTAGGGTTATACAATTTGGCAACGAATTACAGGTTTTGGCAACGAAGTTGGCAAATAGGGATTCACCAGTAGAGTTATTAGCTTTGTGGGTTTGGACCAGTAGTTTATCGACGGACTGTATCTCAAGTTGCTATATGGCTTAATAATATTTTTAAGTGAGGGGGTATCCTCAGGGTGGTACAAAATTTTGTTTGCTATTAAGAGTTGATTGAATTGAATTAAGCTGGTCAGTTTTAGCCACTCTAGTTGTTTAAGGTTCTGGCAGTGGTGGGTTCTATAGGTGGAGCCAGTGGGGAATATGGCAATATGATTGTAGCTATGGGACAGCTTACCTAGTTCAGATTTGTTGAGGTTTGAGAGTACAGGCGAGGCATATAAAAGAGTAGAGAGTAGGTGTGATCGGGGGATTGCAGTCTTAGCTAGTGGGGTTAAAAATGTTTTGTTTCTATACAGTAATCCAAGCTTCTTATTGATGGTCTGTATGGTTTTGTTGACCTGTAGGTCAAATTTGAGATTATTGATTATGATAACCCCTAGCAGTTTGGTGTAATGATCTGGGGAAATAGTGGTACCATTGTTAGATGTGACAAAGACTGAAAGTGTGACAAATCTAATAATGGGGGAGAAGAGTAGAAGTTTAGTTTTATTGGGGTTCAGAAGTAGGTGTTGGTTGGTGAGCCAGTTCTCGATAGTGTTAAATGTATTTTGGGTTAAGGTTTGCAGTTCGGAAGGGGGAGGTGGCTGAGCAGATCACAGTGGAATCATCTGCATATTGAATGCAGGTAGCTTTAGGGATAGCAGTGTGAAGGTTGTTGATAAAAATAGAGAAGAGTAGTGGACCTAGTAAGGACCCTTGAGGAATACCAAGTGTGAGAGGTAGCTGGCTGGAGAGTTTGTCATGCCATAGTACCACATGTTGTCTATCACTCAGGTAGGACTGGAACCACTGGATAACAGGCTTGTTGAGGGAAACAGATTTTAGTGTAAGAATGAGAAGTTCATGGCTGACCATGTCAAAGGCTTTTGATAGGTCAAGAAAGAGGGCGGAGGTTAGCCTATTGTCATTCCTGTTTTGGTTTATGGCAGTAGTAAAGGAAAGGAGGGCTGAGGTGGTGCTGTGGTATGGCCTGAAACCATGCTGGGAGTTGGATAGTAAGTTATTCTGTGTAAGATATTGCATTAGTTGCTTGTGTACACATTTCTCCATTACTTTGGCTAGTGGGGAAAGAATGGCAATGGGTCTATAGTTGGATATGACTGAGGAGCTACCACCTTTATGGAGTGGGATGACGTCTGATATTTTTCAGAGGAAGGGGACAGTGTTTTCGGACAAGGTTCTGTTGATGAGGACAGATATGGGATATGCAATGGCATCTGCCGCTATCTGTAGGTACTCTGCAGGGAGGAGGTCAGCAGCAAAGGTGGAAGGTTTTAGTTTTTTTAAAAGTGTTTTGATAAAACTAGTAGATATTGGTTGGAAGCTAAATTTGGGGTGATTATTAGGTAAATTAGGCGTGTGGTTTAACTTAGAGGGGGTTAGTTGATTTGCTAGGGATTGGATTGTTTCAGTGAAAAAGTTATTAAAGGCGCTAGCTATGGTCTCTGAGGAACTATGGGTGTAGTTAGCCGAGGTTGGGGTGGTGGAATGACCTGGACGAAGTAGTTGATTTAAGCTTGCCCAGAACATTTGAGGGTTGTTATGGTGTTTTTGTAGGAGATTTAGGTGGAAGTTTTTTTTATCCAGTAAAATAGATTTTTTGTATCATTCCTGAGTTGACGACATTTTAGATGGTCAAAGTGGGGTTAATCATAACCCTTCCTCCATTAGTGGGAGAATGACATATTGCAGGCAGTAACCCCATTCTCCCACCTGGAACGGGTGAGCCGGCAACCCCCCTGCCTAGCTCCCCTGTGCCCAACTTGTTAAATGCAATCAGATTATCTGGGTCACAGTCAGGCTCTATCCCTCTATACCATGGACCTGGACCATTTGCTATTAAAAGACTACCTAATTTTATGGGTAACTTGAACAGGTTCCATATCATAAACGTCTCCAATTAGCTTAAAGAGGTCCTCAATAGCTGGAAGATCCCATGATCTTCATCTCATAGTGGAAACCTTTTTCACCAATAATATAATGAAAGAAAGCTGTGTTCATATTTAATGAACAGGCAGTTAAGGTGAGCCTGTGACTGGCCCACCAGGAGCTGGTCTGATCCAGACCTTGGCTGGAGTACTTGAGTGCCTACGAGGGATCTCACTACTGCACCCTGTTTGCAGTCATCAGCAGACTTAGCCAGCTATAGTCCCTTGACATCTACTTTTACTTCTGAAAAGTAGATGCAAAGAGCAGCATGTCCAGGACAAATCCTTGGCTGCACTCTTCTGGCTAGAGGAGGTACCCTGTGGATTCTGTTGGACAGCCATCTGGATATCTAGCAGAATTACATACTCACTTACAGAAAGTTGGAAAGGTTTATTTACAATACCAGTCTGTGGGATGCTGTTAAAGGTTTTGGCAAGTCAAGGTAAACTATATAGACTTGAATGACCCTTTCAAAGAAACTGATTAGGTCTGTAAGCATGGCTTACTTTTACAATTGCAAACTGATTTGAGACCTGGGTTCTTAGGACATCTATATCAATATTTATTCAATATTTAACAGCCTGGAAATTATAAACACACACTTTTACAGATGAAATGTGCAAGGATAACATATTATAGTTAACTGAGTCTGTTACAGGGTGGTCATTGCCTCATGGTAATACTATAACCATTTTCCATGTTTCAAAGAAAGAACCTCTGAAGAAACTTAAACTGAAAAGGTTTAACAGAGATTTGGTTAAGTGGTACTGCACATTTAATAGCAGACCACCAGTGATATTATCAGATCCTATGGAGCTGCAAATGTTTTGTTTTCGATACAGTGGATTTAACCTGCTCAAAGATGACGTTGGGAGAGATGGGTTTGTTAGTATTTGGGGGGAAACATTTAACTGGTCTGGCAGTGTAAAATGAGCAATGAGTTAGTTTCCGAGGATCATACCACTTAACTTCTTTATTCAAGAATTCTGGACAAAGCCAAAAATAATGGATGGACAAAGGCCAGAAATTAAGGAACATTTTTCTTACTATTAAACATTGCCCTAATTCACTTTAAATTTTATTAGAATGGGTCTGTATCATTTTGTCTAATGGCTATTCAGAGAATAGCCATTTGTCGAACACCTATTAATCGAAGCTGCTCTTCACTGAACAGTGAATTTTAAGTAGGGCAAACAAGTATTGGCCAACTGAGCAACCGCAAAAGAAAAAAATTTAAAACCTGCCAAGGTGGGGGAGTTACACTCCCCCACACCACCTAATGTGGGGAGGGCTGCACCTCCTACCCCTCCCATCCCATAACTAAATATACCAACTCCAAGATTGCACTGCAGTGGGGAAAGGGCAAATTCCAGACCGTGGCCACCCACTGGTTTGCCATATTTAAAATTCGCCATTTGATGAAGAGCAGCTTTGATAAATAGGTGTTAGACGAATGGCTATTCGCTGAATAGCCATTCGTCAAAATTATATAGACCCATTAGAATATCAGGTTTTGCATCAACATGCATTTTATGAACATTACTAAGTATGGAACTCTAGTGTTTGCATTATTTACTGACTGTTATTTTCTGTGGTTTACCAGAACATCAAAAAATGTTATGAGAAACAAGGCAAAAATATGACACAGTGTCAAAGATATTTTGCAACTTCAGTACAGTAATGGGCATCATTTTAAGATCCTTAATGTAACCAAAGATTTTGCTTTTACCTTTAGAGCTGATAACATTAATTTCATATCTGGCCTTGCACTTCTTGATGGTGTGCTTGAGGGTCTTCATTATTAGTTTCAAGTCCCTTTTATATTGGGAGAGTGAGGATCCTTTTACAGAGAGACTGAAATGGATTATTTTTGTTGTAAAATTTGTCTACATGGGAATTACACCCCATGGGCTTTTTTTCTGAATTTATCTATATTCTTATGGCAGATAGGAACAAACTCACTCATACATTTGTCTATACAAGTACAGAATAGCATCATATTTGGAAAACTGCCCATTTATAGTTGCCATGAAGGTCTGTACATAGGAAGAAGTCTATTTTTGAGCAGTCACTAAATACTGTTAATGTGTGTGTTTATTTGCTTGCTTGTTTGTTTTTAAACTTTGCATTATTGCCTTTTTTGGGCATTCGAGGGGTCAAATTCACCACTTGCTAATTTTCAAAGGGAATATTATTGCCCATATATGACAATCACAGGATCAAATTCACCACTGTCAGCTACATTTACAGTCATTTACCCTATAGCCACCACACATCTCACAAAAATCCTTCAGCAAAATAAACTCTAGAGATCCACTTTCAGGTCCCAAAGTACTTTGTCAAGTTGCCAGCATAAAGTGGCACCTTCATTTCCAAACCTGCCAAGGTGAAACCTGCCATGATTGATTTTCTGACAGACCCTGCAAGGGGTTCCATGTACTTTGCAAATAATAAGAGAGAAAGTGGGAAGCCTTTTCTTATATCTCTGCTTAACTTAAATTTGGATGACTACTGCAAATTAACTTAACAAATGTTGAAGACACTCTTCCAAGCAGAATAACAAACTTGAGCAAAGCCAAATATCTTCAGGCTGAGAATAAATAACTTCAGTCCACTCCATCATAGACCTAAGCATCCACACTAATTATCAACAAAATTCTTCTCTGTTTCCTTTTGTACCTCATAAATATGTTTCAGTGTTTTTATAATATTACTGAACATAAATTTCCTGTTCTAAAGCCATACTGATGTACATTTACCAACTTTGGCAGATAAGGAGTTATCCTGAATGCCATTAAGGCCATCAAAATCTTATAATCTCAATTCAACACCAAAAATGGAATATGTGACATCAGATACAAGGGCACTTTACCTTATTTTGGTATAACCAAAGTTACATCTTTCTCCATGAGGTAGGACCTCTGAATGACTTAAAACCACATTCAATAATTTCAGCAACAATGAAAGCACCTTATCTTCCCCTCAGAAGATAAAGATCCAGAGGAATCCCATCCTGGCACAGGGGATTTACCTCTGGAAAGATGCCTTAACAACTCATAGGATCATAGCAGATTACTAGGCTATCGATCCGGAGGTCATTTTAAGCCTAGCCATTTCAACCCTATGTAATATCATACATGTACTAGTCAATACTCAAGATTACATTTAGTGATGACTGCCCAGGTCCAGGAGGGTTGTGGGCACTACCCCCAGTAAGAATTTACGGTGCCCCATCCACTCATCGGGATTACTCTTGAGCAGTGTCATACAGGTGCTCTGTTTCACATGAATTGGTAGCCTGTTCTAAAGACATGGCAGTCGCTGGGAGATAAAGCTGTCTCACCAGTATGGCCTATTTCAATCGCAGGCCATATTTAAGTCCCTGGAATGGGTATCCCTAGACCTATTTGATTTATGGATATGCAGTAAGTTCATTAGGTTTGGGTTGCTCTGTAGGCCAGGCATAAGTCTCCCCTATGAAGTCTATATGACACAGAGTATAGTGGCAAGCATTTTAGTCAGTCTGTGAAAGGCACATGCTGGAAGCCCCTGATCTTCTTTGTTAGAAACCTCTGAGGTCTCTCTAATTGCTGTAGATGCTTAGTACAGTACATATCGAATGGGGCTTTATACTTAATTATGGACCAGATAAGTGCCGAATATAGGGGGGGGTTACAACTTCTTTTGCTCTTGAGGTGATGCCTTTACTAATCAAGTCAACTACATGGAAAGTTTTCCTCACAATGACAGACATGTAGTGGTTGAAGTTTAGGTTGCGGTCAACCTGTGATCCCAGGTCCCTTACCACTTCTTGGGTACTTAGGGTATAGTTATTGAGTTGACAGTGTGAAAGGATATTGTTTGTGCTGAAGGGAAAGATGATGCATTTCTTTGCATTCAATTTGAGACCGTGACTAATACACCACCCACTGGTCTGTGTGAGAACATCCTGGAGTATACTGACATCATTTGGGGGATTCAATGATTGCCCCCAGTTTGCAGTCGTCTGCAAACTTGGTCAGCCACAACCTTTTAGTTTTGACCTGAACTTCTGAGGAGTATATACCAAACAGCAGGGGGGCCAGCACTGACCCCTGTGGCACCCTGCTGGTAACAGGTCTGCTGGTTGATATGGAGTCACCCACTTTGAGACTGTGTGTCCGGTTTGTTAGCCAGTTGGCAACCCATCTTGCAACAAAGGGGTTTACATTCAGTTTCCTTAATTTATTGGTAATGCCTGAATGTGGGATTGTGTTGAAAGCCTTTGCCAAGTTGAGGTATGCTGTGTCCACAGACTTGCCCTTATCAATAGCCTTGATCACACATTCAAAAAAATCCACCAGATTTAACAGGCAGGATCTCAAAGCCAAATTGGGTAGGGTCCAGGGTTTGGAGGTCACCTATGTCTTTGTTTATGAGGTCCATACTATGGCCCTACAGATGAGGTTGGTCAGACTTATGGGCCTGTAATTTCCTGGGTCTGTTACTATGCCACCTTTGTGGAGGGGAATAATTGTAGCTGTTCTCCATTCCCCAGGAACAAACCCTGTGGTTAGGCTGTGACTGAAAAAAGGTATTTAGTTGTGATGCTAGTTCATGTTTTAGCCTGTTTAGAAGACAGCCTTGGATGTCATCTGGTTCCATACAGCTAGTGTTCTTTGCCTTGGACAGGGCTTTGAGGACCTGCTCTTCAGGTGTGTAAGGTAGGGGAAGGGGGAAGTTTGATGGAGGGATTATGGTATGTTAGGTGGGGATAAGGCAGTGAAATTTTCAGCAAACCTATCCGCTAGCAGGTTTGTTATCTCTGTGGAGTCAGTGTGTTTGATACTGTTGGCCACCAGTTCTGCACATGCTTGGGTCCTACCCTTTAGGTTATGTACATAGCTGTAAAAGGCTTCACGGTTATCCTTGGTAGTACTTGCTAGGTTTCTCTCAAATGAGCTCTTGGTTGATTTGACGAGTTGTCTTATTTACCTGTTAAGGCTGAGGATGGTGTTTTCCATTGTTGGGTCCTTGTCTTTGTTTTCTTGGACAGCAACTATATGCATTTATTGTAGAGTTTGTTGAAACTATAAGTCCACATGGCAGCTTGATTTTACTTAGGGTTCTATCTGGTACAGCTGAGTTTACATACTTATGCAAGTGTACAGGGCTTTAGTGTAAGCTTCAGCATAGTTACCACTTTCAGCTTGGGTTGGAGCCTGAAATGTATTTATACGTTCACCTAGGAGGTTATAGTTTGCCTTGGTGAAGTTTTTTAGTCATATTTCACGCTGTGTGAGTTCTAGTGTTAGTGTCAGTTTGAAGGTGATTGATTTGTGGTCAGTTTTAACTAATGAGGGTCCAACAGTTGCAGCTGCAAATGCGGCTAGCAGCCCCCCCCCCCCCCGATTCAATATAAAAGCTGAGAGTGACAGGTTCCACAGAAAATCCCCAGTCTCTGTCATCCAAGGACTCAGTTCCTTAACCCCTATGCTTGTTCAGGTATACATCACAGTACTGTTGCCTGTGACCACTGGAAGAAGACCCAGAGTTCATAAATGGTTAAAAACTTTTAGGACATGAATCACTGCCACACCTCTCTTACATTTATGTGCTTTGTCTTGATAACATTGCTAAAATACTGACAAAACTTCCAGTTGTCCACTTATATTTTCAGACTTCACTTGTCAAAGATGCAAGGACGAATTTCTAAGCTGTTAGAGATGTCTCAAAGTCACTACTGCAAATTGACTTCTTTTTAACGTCCAGGCTGTCATCTAAGCATTTTAATTACTCTAACTTACACCTTTATATATCTTCCTCAAAACCTGAAATTTCCCCCGTCTGCTGCTCTATGGCATTAACTAAAATGTGCCATGCAGTCTAGAAGTTTTTTTCTTTGCACTAGAATGTTGTGGGTGTATTTAATCACTACTTCTTTTATAAAGCCTTTCAAAGCTATTCACCAAAATATCCAATCCTTGGAATGAGGACAGCTACATCTGCCTCAGTGTTGTATCTGAAGTTCATAACAATTCTTAAAGAACCTAGGAAAAAAATGAAGTGCTGAAATGCTAGTGCTTGCACTTAAACTCAACTCATGAAGATAACAACAAAACTAGTGTGGAAAGAGGCAAACAGATCTACTTGAGGTGCTTCTTACATATGGATCAAGTCCTAGAAGACCTCTACATGGAGGGTCTGTCCAGGATCAGCTTAGTCTGTCTGTCACTGTGCTTTGCTCTGATGGAATGTATGAGGCCTGAAGAGTCAATGAATGCTGTACAGTCAGCTCCCAAATCATCACTGCCAAATGGCAAAGAGGGTATGGCCCTGAAACCCCTCCTTGCTTGTTCAGGTACACATCACAGTACTGTTGTCTGTGACCACTGGAAGAGGATCCAGAGTCCATAAGTAGTGATAAACTTTTAAAGCAAGAATTACTGCCAATGCTTGTTTTATGTTTATGTGCTTTGGCATGTCCCAAAGATACCACAAGCCTTGAACTTGAACTCCCATGGACACGGTTTCCCACACACACAGTCTGAAGTGCCCATACAGATAGACTGAACTAGGGTTTGAAAACAGAAAGGGAGTCCTTGATTCAGAGACAGTTGATCCCTCCACAACTACAGTTCCTGTTTCACAAATTCCAGTACTGGCACTTGGAAATCCAAGGGATGAAAGTGCTTCAGGAAATAGTTCTGTATAGTCTGGTAGATGTAGGTGAATTCTGAAAGGGGTAGTCTATTCCATGCAAAGAGGGAAGAGATCTGATGAAGCATTTGTTGGGAAACGCAAAAGCACTTATCTTCTTTTTATATTTAAATTTAAAATTTTTATGACCATGGTGTTCCTGCTACTTTTGTAGGTTCATAGGTTGGTACTAGGCTATCGGCCCTAGGGCCTATACAAGCCTAGCCATGACAATTCCCTGGCTATTTCTTCCCACAGTATTTACTTCCCTGGACCCCTGTCTAGCAGGGCAACTGACGTGATCCCCAGGGTGAATTTCCTATCTCCCATCCAATCATCAAGGTTCCTTTTGAAGAGGGAAAAAGAGGCACTCTGCTTGACATGTATGGGCAGTCTATTCCAGAGTCTGGGGAGTCTCTGGTCAAGAACCTATTCCTCCAGCATGTTTTGTTGATTGTGATGATGAGGTTTAGATCCCTGGAGCATGTGTCTCTGAGGGATCTGGATTTCTTTAAGTGTAGCATGTTCAACAGCTGTGGGTTTGACATGGCCTTGTATGTTAAGCAGAGATCACCTCTGAGTAGACGATATGCGACAGAGTATAGGTGGAGTTCTTTTAGATGGTCAGCATAGGGCATCTGCTTTAGGCCTGTGATTCTTTTATTTGTTTCTTTCCTAGTCTATTCCATGCATCAGCTACTCTCTCAGTGAGCCAATTAGTACACTCTCATTCCTACAGAATCTTCTACATAGGTTGTCTGATAATTCCCTACTGCTTTTGGATAATCCCAAACATTCCCAGGTTAGTTGTTTCTAAATGCCTTAAATACCTGAATAAGGTCTTCTCTTAAATATCTATATGAGACACTTTACATGTTCAGATATTTTAGTCTTTTATAGTTACTTAAATTTTCACATCCATGAATGTCCTTGGTCCTTTTCCACTGTACTCTTTCCCTTTTACTAATGCTTGTTTTCTTATAAGGTTTCCATATTCTTATTCCATACCCAAGTTTGGGTCTAATGTAACGAACAATGACTTCATCATTTCTGATTTCTTGAGACTTCATAAATCTTTTTATACAACCTATGATTAGAAAAAAACTCATAACTGAAGCTACCCATATACCCCGGTCCTTAAATGAATCTACAGTTTCAGTCACTGTGTGCTGTATTGGTCACCTTTCAATTTACTTCTCTCAAATCTCAAACGCTTTGTTTTTGATGTATTTATTATCATATTATTCTCCTGTGCCTAAATGTTCAATTTAGTTAAGTTATTTTGCATTCATGCCCAATCTGCAACATATGCAAACAGTTTACCCAATTTCAAGTTATCCATATACAGACTGTAGAAAAACCTCAGATGAAAAAGATAAATTTGAAAGATACAATCTGACTAATTATGGACCTAGGATAGAGCCTGTGGGACACCCTGACTGTAACCCTGAATATCACTTGTCCAATTGCTGTATGATACCTGTCATGTCCTATTTGTAAGCCATATAGTTTATCCGTCCTACCAAGAGTACATCAATACCTAGTTGTTCTAATTTACTGATCAATGTTTTCTGTATGACCTTATCAAATGTTGAAGTTAAATCTACACAAATTACATCATAACACAATTTTTACTCATAGGTGTTAGTATATTTTTACAGAACATCATGTTACATATGGTAATATATTTTTAACATACACATGCTGATATGTGGTTTCAAGTTCCAATCTTTCCAATTATGACAATTATTTATCCAATACAACCTTCTCTATTATTTTTCCATAACAGAAAAGTAAACTTATGGGTCTGTATGACTCTGGATTTGTCCTAATCCCCCTTCCCTTAAAGACAGGTGTAACAAGATGTCTTCAATCTTTAGAAACCTCCCCATATTTATAAGACCTGGTAAATGGCAGATACAATGGTACTGTAAGCTCATTCCAAAGTGTTCTCAGGTCATTATTACCAATTCTGTCTCTTCCCTGTGCTTTGTTTGGCTAGAGTTTGTGTAGTTCCTTTTCAATATAATCTAATTTGATTTCAGTATCTGAGGTTACCTAGATGTCACTAGGAGTCAACTGCTTTGCACAAGATTTTGTAAATATATCTACAGTCTGTTGTGTCTGAGAATAAATTTTAGCATATACACAGTTTATAAATTTGTATGTCTTTACTCCTACCACATCTTATGCATCTATAAAATGGTTTCCTATTATGCTCAATATCTTTATATAAATTTTCTTTAAATTTTTATTGATCTTGTCTCGCACTACGTTTAATTTGTCCATCCAGCTTATTTCAGTTTTCAAAGTCAGAGTTCGATCTCTTTTCCATTTCTTATATTTTTTGTCTCTCACCTTAATCAAATATCTTGTTCTTATGGAAATATATCCTCCTTATGTGATGTGCCTAGATCCTGATATTAAACTTTTTATTTTTTTGCATTCAAACAATTTCTCTTTCAAAACTTTCCACATTCCTTCTGCAGTTTTTTCCACTGAAAGCATCACTCCAATTAGCTTTACATAGTGACTTGTTTTGCTACCATATAATTTGTTATTAATCTTTTATGGACTGGTTTAGATATCAGTTTAGACAAATTATCTAGCAACAAATTAACCTTTACAGCCCCATGATCACTGCACATCAATGGTGGGAAAACTTGACATAAAGTAACAGTAACTTCTTTACGAACACAAATAATGTTCCATTCCCTGGTAGTTTTTTTTTACAATCTAAAGCAACTGTTCTTCCTGAAAATACAGTGTAAATAATACCCTTACTAACACTGTTGACTCAATATTATTCCTATTTCTGGTAAATTTAAATCCCTAGCCACTATTATTCTTCCTTCCTGTGTTTCATGCAAGAAATATATGAATTCATCTAGGTCACCAGACCTCGATTTTGGTGGTCTATACACTCCAACAATTGTTATATGTTCTGGGGCTGTCTTTATTGACACAGTTACACAATTTACAACATGGGTGTTATCAATTTATTTATTGATTTTATTTTACATTTGTTGACCGGGAATGTCTGACTGAGCCAAAGCCCTTTTTCAGCAGAGGCCCGGGGAGAAAAGCTCCAGTAAATACATATAGTAATCAAATCAAAGAATGGACAAATATTACACAATTGGCATTAGCTTAAGCAGCTACATTAGAGCCACATCAATATTATACAAAAAGTAGTAAATATAGAATAGTTAACATAGAAGAAAAGATTTCTACAATTTATCTAAACAAGATACAAGATATAGTACAAGTAAAGTGGAGAGGGAATGCCTAGATTAGAGAGGCAGGAGTAGAAATAGAAATATGAACATGTAATAATCACAGATCTCACAACGATCTTTAATCCCTATCATAATACCTCCACCTGATCTTTTATTAGAATGTCTGTTACAGAAAAAACATTTACACCCTGATATAACAGGTTTCCAGTCACTGTTCTTTAACCATGTTTCACTAACAGTAACAACATTAATATTTTGGGAAAAAGAAGTTATGTACTCACCATAACGTTCCATCCGAGTAGTTGTACTTCATTTGTCTTCAACCTGTGGGAATATGGATCCGTATCGGATCCAAGCCGGCAACTTTGCTAGCATCAGCTCTGAGCTCCAAACTCTTCCCCTTACCCATAATATACCTCCACTGCCTTCCATCCCCATATTGAGTTTGCTGAACTTACAGTGAGAACCTGACCTGAAAGATTTACTTGTGACCTATACTGCAGCCCGTAGGATGATCTTGCGCCAAGGTTCGGGGGAAAGAGGGAGGAAAGGTTAAAGACAAATGAAGTACAACTACTCAGATGGAACGTTATGGTGAGTACATAACTTCTTTATCTGAAGTAGTTTACTTCATTTGATCTTCAACCTATGGGACAGAGTCTCCAGCTACTAAACTCCTGGGAGGCCCTCATGGTAGGATATTCTGGAGTACTGCAGAACCAAAGGATGCTCTCCTTCTGGAAGTCAAATACAATTTGTAATGAGAAATAAACGTGTGAGATGAGGACCAAGTAGCTGCAGAACAAATATCATCCAAAGACACTCTAGACCAAAAGGCCGCAGATGTAGCCATGGACCTAGTGGAATGAGCTTTCACCTGACCAGGAGGAGACATGCCTCTGTCCTTACAGACCTGCAGGATGCATGAAGAAATCCATCTAGCTATAGTGACCTTGGAGATAGTTTCCCCAAAAAGGGTTTATAGAAGCATACAAACAATTGATCAGATTTATGGAATTTTTTTGTCCTGTGTAAATAGAATCATAACTGTCTATGAACATGTGGAGTTTGTATTCCATCTTGTTCGTAAAATTAGGAAAAAACACAGACAAATTGATAGTCTGATTGATATTGACTGGTGATGCTACTTTAGGAAGAAAGGATGGATTAGTTTGAAGGGAAACCCTATCTTTGTGAAAAATCATGTACGGAATTTTGATGGACAAGGCCTGTAATTCTAAAACCCTTCTTGCACAGGTAACAGCCACTGGAAAGGCTGTTTTCCAAGATAGAAATTTTAGATCTGCAGATGCGGCAGGTTCGAAAGACGGAGTGACCACAGCTTGAAGGACCATAGTAAGGTCCCATGGGAGAACAGGACCTTTGACTGGGGGGTGTAACAAAAAGTTGCCTTTGATAAAGGCTTTACACAGTCTGGAAGAGGCTAAGGAGGTAGAATTCTCACCCACATGAAAATGAGAAATGGCAGCCAACTGAACTTTGACAGTAAAAGAACTAGCTCTGTGTTGAAAAATATCAGCTAGAAAATCAAGAATGATGTAAATAGCAGCTGTGAAAGGGTCTAAACTCCTTTGAGAGGCCCAGAAAGAAAAACATTTCCACCTGCTGAGATAAACCTTCCTGGTCGAAGACTTATGAGTAGCTATCAAAATAGATCTAACTGAGGAAGATAGTCTGGGAGTCCTAGTAATCACGGGAACTGGAGCAGCCAAGCTGTAGGCTTCAGGCTGTCCAGACTCAGATGAGGCACCCCTGAAGGGTGTGAAATTAAATCCTGAATGGGATATAGGATCCAAGGTGGAGCCAGAAGGTGAGACCAAAGGAAGGGGAACCATACCTGGCGTGGCCAGAATGGGGAAATGAGGATCACTTTGCTCCCGAGTCGACGAGCTTTCTATAGAAACTTAGGAATGAAAGTAACAGGCAGGTAAGCATACAGAAGACCGGGAGGCCAAGCATGAACTACAGCATCTCTGGGGGACTCCCCTGGCAGGGGGTTCAGAGCAAAAAACTTGCTGCACTTCGCGTTGGAAGGAGATGCAAAGAGATCGCAGCAAGGTTGACCCCACTCGCTGAAGATCTCTTCTGCTACTGACAGATTCAGAGACCACTCATAAGGCATCAGAATGGTCCGACTTAGCCTGTCCGCTAGGATGTTGGACCATCCCAGAATATGTGTTGCTATGAGAAAGTGTCCGGTGGAGATCACCCATACTACACTCTCATGGCCTTGCGACAAAGGGGGTAAGATCTGGTCCCTCCCTGTTTGTTGATATACCAGACCACTGACATGTTGTCTGAGTGAATTGCAATCGTTCCCAGAAGAAAGGCATGAAGGGCCTTCAACACTAGAAGGACCGCCCTCATCTGTAGGACATTTATATGCAAGCTGGTCTCTATGGGGGACCACAGGCCTTGGACTGTCCTGCCCGAACAATGCCCCCCCCAACGGAGTTGGGATGCATCCGTGGTCACTGTGGTTTGGGCCGGGGCTGGAACAAAGGGTCGTCCCTCCAAAATGTCTGTAGAGCTCATCCACTATATGAGGGACGACCGACATACTCGACTGAGTTGAACTGGATATGTCAATGGCAGTTCCAACAGGGACCACTGAACAGCTAGAGTCCACTGTAGAATCCTCATGTGTAGCCAAGCTCATGGGAGAAGAGTTATGGTCGCCACCATCAAGCCTAGAGCCCTCAACACTTGGAAGATGAGAATGATAGATCAGGGAGACACACATCCTCAGGTTTTGAACTCTCTCCGAGGTCAGGAATATTTTGCACTGAAGAGTATCTATCTTGGCACCAATGCAGTCTATCACCTGTACAGGATCTAGGAGAGATTTGGAGGTGTTGATTGTGATCCCCAAATGCAGGGCAAGTGTCAGGAAACAATCCCTGGTTTGGGAAAGTAGACTACTGGTGGGAGCAGTGAGAAGCCAATCGTCCAGGTATGGATAGACCTGAATCCCCTGAAGCCTCAGGTGAGCCACTACAACCACCATCACTTTAGTAAACACCCTGGGGGCTGTGGTGAGACCAAAGGGTAGGGCTCGAAATTGGTAATGATTGACTCCAACCAGGAAGAGGAGGAACCTCCTGGAGCTTCTGTGCATTTTTATGTGATAGTAAGCATCCTGGAGGTCTAACGAGCACATCCAGTCGCTCTCTTGCAGGTACGGCATGATGGACTGTAATGTGACCATCTGGAACTTCTCTTTGGCAACTGACAGGTTTAGGGTAGAGAGGTCCAGAATGGGCCTTAAGTCCCCCATTTTCTTTGGCACCAAAAAGAACCTGGAGTAGAAGCTCGATCTGGACTGATCTGGGGGGACGGATTCAATAGCTCGTTTTCCTAGCAGCTTGGAAATTTCCTGTGCTGCTGCCTCCCTTTGTGTGGGTGGTACATCCGGGAGGTGTCTGGGAGATATGGGGAACCCACAAAGGGGATAGAGTATCCTTTGGATATGATTTGAACCACCCAGCGGTCCATTGTTATGGACTCCCATGCTGCTGGGTGCAAGGACAATAGTCCCCGATTGCCTCCAGAGTAGAGCAGTCGGGCAACCCCTCAGGGTTGCTGTCCAGTTCTGTCCGAGAAAGGTTCTCGAGATCCGAAGTTCTGCGGATACCCTCTGCCTCTGGGCCGGTGTCCATTCTGTCCCCCTCTGCCTCTGGGGGAAGAAGAGCCCTGAGTGTCCCAGGAATGCTGTGACTTCCAGAACCACATCTTCTTTTGCCCTCTCTGGTTCCAGGAAAAGGACCTTTGATGGTTAGAGAAACGGATACTGACAGCAGACAGTGTCTTCCCATTCTTCTCACGCGGGACTAATGTCTCCCTGACGGTCTTACCGAAGAGTGTAGAGCCGTCATAAGGGGCATTGGCAAATGACACCTTGAAGGGTTCGGAAAACTGACATAACCTGGGTCAGGCATTACGCCTCATGGACACACTGGACCCAGCCGCCCTAGCCGCTCCTTCCGTAGCATGGGAGAGGAGTCACATGGATGTGTTAGATACTGCTTTTAAAGTGGCCATCCTCGCGGAGAACGAAGCCTTGTCCTCCTGCGACATGGACTTGGGGGAGACTCCTCCAGCTCCTTTACTAGGTTGCGTTGGAGTCTGGTGACATGGACCAAGTAATTCAGCGCCCTAATCGAGAAGGTAGCTGAAGCGTACACCCGCTTTCCTAGGCAGTCCATCATCTGTGACTCTTGGTCATGTGGGTAGACCAAACAACTCTCCTGGGCAAGTTCCTTCTTATAGCCGCTGCTACCACCATGGCATCCATGGGGGAGCCCTTATTCCAAGATGGCCTATCTATGGGGCGGGCTTAGGATTTTATCAGGTCAGCCTATCTATGGGGCGGGCTTAGGATTTTATCAGGTCACTTCAGGATAGGTTCCATGGTGTCTGGTTCCTTCCATGCCCGCGAGGTGACCAAATCCACCAAAGGATCCACTGAAGGGGACATCCAGGAAGTACATGGGCCCATGCCGAAAGCCTCCAGGAACACAAACTCATCAGAAGAAGGTCTGGGGGCAGACCAACCTCCCCACTGGCACAGGATCTCCATGATGTCTCCAAAGGAGACATCCTCAAGAGGTGACCTCTTGCACATATGCCTGCGGGGCACATCTCCGGTGGGGCTTTCTGGGGGGCGCTCGCAAGCCATTTGTTCCCTGGGGGGGGGACCATCTGGGGCTCTTCGGGCATGGGCTGTCCCTCTGGTAAGACGATGGGGACTGTTGACAGAGCCGAGGGGATCTGGGAGGAGTCCGAGGGGCTGGTCAGGGGTCTCCATCCGATGGAGAGAACCCTTTCTACCACACTGAATGCCGAAGGAGAGCGAACCTCCTGAGAAATCAATAAGGGGGTCGATCTCCCCAGGTCTGATGCGCGAATTGGAGCCAGGCCCGAGGTGGACAGAGCTCCGAGGGAGGGAACCTGGTCCCTTGGACCCGACACCCAAGCTCCGGCTCTGAGAGCAGCTCGGATCCAAGCTAGTCAGATCCAAAATGCTCCAGGCAGCTGTCGGCGTCGAGGAAGCAGGTACCGTCAGTGCCAACCCCATGACCAAGGCCAACCTCAGATCAGAGTACTCCAACCCGAAGGTCAGATCAGAGGAGAGATGGGTTGAAACAAAGGAAGCGAGTTCCCCCCACCAGAGGGAGGGGGGGCTGGCAAGATCCCCATCTGGATCTGTGTACGACTAAAGCACCTCATCATCTTATCCAGATCCATACTGGACAAGGAGGAGGTGGACCGTGATGAGGCCAAGGACTCTGACCTGGTGGGTCGGGGCAATGAGGCCTGAGAGGCTGGATGTGTCTCCTCCGGCTCCGGTAAGAATTTCAGAGACCGGAGCCGAGGGGAGTCATGGATCCATGCTGTTTTGCTCGGAGAAGCGAGGTCTGGGACCTCTTCCTCTTTTCCCTCGTCTTCAACTCTCTCTCCTTTTCTCTACATCTCTTCTGCTCCGCTACGGTAGGCTTTGCTGGAGGTTGAGTCCCAGCCTGGAAGGGAGGAGAAGCTAGAGGAAGAGAGGAGGGAGAGGCGAAGCCAAAGATGAGGAAAGAGAGTCGGAAGGAGAAAGAAGACCTTTGAGGGCCAACTTGGCCTTCCTATACTTTAGGGCGTAGGGGTTGAACCCCCCACAAATATTACAATCCACACTCAGGTGGGCCACACCCAAGCACAAAACACACACAGTGTGGCCATCCGCTGGGGATAACTTATTGCCGCCCTCTGTGCAGCGCTTGAAAACAAGCTTTTCAGCCATTCTAAATAACAGAAAGATAACTTTAGAAAAAGAAAAAGGACATGCAAGATCTTTCTAAGTAACAAACACACACACAGACACACACACACACACACACACACACACACACACACACACACACACACACACACACTCACACTCACCACACTCATCTACAGAAAACACTGAGGGGGGGGAGGGGAAGCTACTACCTACACCACACAACAAACTACTCTAACTACCTAAAAACCACTAACACTCAAAGCACCAAGCGAGGGGAGGAGAAAGAGGACCTATACTAACACTAACTGAGAAAGTTAGAAAAATTTAACTACTCACAAAAAGTTTTAAACCCACTGCTAGTTGGAGCTCAGAAGACACGATGTTGAAGCAAATCGCAGCAAACGAGATCTGGGGATGGAAGGCAGTGGAGGTGTATTATGGGTAAGGGGAGGAGTTTGGAGCTCGGAGCTGATGCTAGCAAAGTTGCCGGCTTGGATCCGATACGGATCCGTATTCCCACAGGATGAAGGTCAAATGAAGTAAACTACTTCAGATTGTAGCAAATTTTCCAATAAAAAAAACTTTATTATTAATGTTCATAGTATTAACAACCATCAGAGATACATAACATGATGCTATATGTGAACTATTAAAATTTTCATCTTGCCTTGTGTTTGTCAAATATTGCAAAATATCTGCTGCAAAAATTATCTTCCCTGATCCTGACAAGTGCACGCTATTCTGTCTAAACACGTGCCCAAAATTAGGCTGGGATGCTCTACACATTTCTATTTTTTAAAATGGAACATTTTTTTCATGTAGGCATTTACCCCAAAAATCTTTTCATTCACAATGACCTGACTCTACTTTCTATATGTGATTGTGAAAAATATGTCCCAACACCTGTACAGTCATGCTATGCTATCTAAGACTGCAATACGTTCCCTACTAACAGTCAGACTGTCCTTGTGGATGAGATCATTTTTACGAATATGAAAAAAACAGATCCATACTTCCTAACATTAAGGCTTTTTAAGCCCCTTTTCACGTCTATTTTTGCTCCTGGCAAGCATAACACTATTCAATGTTCATTATCTTTTATACAAATGTAAGTATCAATTCCTCTAATAAATGAATCTCCAATTACAAGAATACCTTTTCTTATTAGATTTGAAGAATCAGCTTCTGATTCAGTAATATATGCACTATCAGCTGTTACAAAGAAATTCTCCAAGGTATGCAACAGAAGTGACCCATGAACACCAATGCATCTGTACAGCTTTAAACTGGCATTTCTGATACAACATCTTCCTGACCCTGCATAAATTCTAGAAGCTGATGCATCCGCATTCTGTTAAAATATCTTCTTCATAAGACCTACCACTTGATTAAATTTTTGGAAGATGTCAGCCCAAATCACCAGCACAAGATTAGGCAAGTGGGCCACACAGTTCATATGCACAGAGTTTACCAGCAGGCCTTCACCATGTAACTGTCACTATCACTTACAACTGCTAGTCGAAAGTCTGTTGAGCCCTTTCAGCAAGGTCTGTGCTACTGCAGTGATGTTGAAATTCTGCAAGAATTCAATGCAATTAAAAGTGGTTGTTCATATGCTCTTTTTATACATTTTGCCAAAATGGCAAGAACACTGCATCCATAGGAATCTGTAGTCTCGTCTAGAAAAATAAAGACTTCTCATCTTTAAGCAGCTCCCATACCTTCACGTGTCCTTTTATGCAACTCCTTCCATTCAAAATTCTTCCTTGACTTTAAGTGAGCATCTGCAGTGAGCTTTTGAATATATTCCACTGTCTGGCAGCACAAACTGCATAGCAGTTTCCCCTCCATCTTCATACAGATCTTTAGGCAAATACTGACCAATCAAATAGCATGGACAGATGGCAAGCCTTGGCTTCCTCACGGGAATGCATAAGTACTTTGCTGGCAGCATGGTCTTGTTACAACTCCCAAATGAGGTGAACAGTGAAGCAAATTGTAATGTGAAGATGATGTCAATGACATCACCAGATGCAAAAAAAAAGAACTGTTGAGATTATCTGATAACACCAAAAGCTATAAAGAGAGCAGTTTACAAATAATTAAACAATTATTGTTACCAGGAGCCGCTTTAGGTCAGCTGGTGCTCCAGGCAAAAGGGCTCCATGGCACCCCCCACCACACCACCCAGTGCCCCCATCCTGGTCTGCTTACACCAAACAAATACTGAAAAAGCACCCCTGCTAGAGTGGCACCCTAGGCAGCCGCCTAGTTGGCCGATGTCTAAGGCCGGCTATGCTTGTTACAATTCTAAATGCAAGTTGATAAAAACAAGTGTAAAAAGAACTGTGCAGATGAAGACTGGATATAAAAAGAGCAGCAAAGATTTTAAACAAATTCCTGAGGGTTTTGTACTGAACAAACATAAGTGAAAACTGCAATATGTACCTCATCTTAATAACAGCACCCATTTTAAAAAGTATATAATCTCCACAGTATCTCATAAGGGCACACCGCAGATGTATTTTTAGATGAATAAATGTGGTATATGTATCATGAAAAGCAATCTGCAGAAAAGCAGGTTTCAGTGGGCTCTATCAAATGGCCAGCACCTTGAGGATACACTATACATTTACTAAAAAAAGCAATAAGAGACAAAAGCCACATGAGGGCTGCAACAACAGGTTTTACTAAAATAGTTGAGCACACAGACATGTACCAGTTACTTACCCAAGAGTTAAATATGGTAGTATCCTGAATGTGTTTCCCTTACTATGCATACTACATAAAAATTATGTATAAACTGTTTTCAGTAAATGTATGAACCTAGAGGTTGTTAATATACTGTAAAGGGTCATAGGTTTGTGTGTTCATGTGTACATACTAGGCAATTAGCCTGCAGATTAGTACATACTTAGCCAATACCAGATGGTGATAAAAGGGTGAGAAGTGAATCTTGTATCTTCTGTCTGTGAGGTAAACACCTTAATCATTATACTAACCCCAACCCTCTGTATACATTCTTTGCTACCAGATGCATATGCTCACTACAACTCCAGTGGTAGTGGCCTGAATGTGTTGCTTCACTTAGCAGTTTACAGTAAAAATTAAAAACCAATGTACAAACTGCTTCCAAGAAACAAAATAAAGCAAATGCAAACAGCATACGTATCAGAACAAGAAGACAAAATGCAGCATAAAATTTGTTTCTGCAACCTGCTTGTATACTGTGAGAAAACTCCACACAAGACAAAGTATAACCCAAGGCAAAGGTGGAAATCAGTAACTAATAAACACATCAAATCCTCTCATCCAAGGAGAATTTATTCAGCATTAATCAATTTCCTCTCAATCACCAGATTTCATAAAAATTCTACCACAATCAAGCAACATCCATATTTTATAGTAAACCACCCAAATCACATGACCATAAAATAACATTACAAAGATAAACATTCAAAAATTTTTTTTTACAAAACAGTATCATATTTCACTCTCAGGATACTAGAAACTGTAATACAATCATTTAACCCAGAAAAAAATGGCAGCATTCATAGTGAGTTGCCAATATAATTGACCTTGGAGGACAATACTTGCCCTGGGATTCACAAACGATACCGCAGGGATCCACAGGAATATCCTGTTGGACCAACAAGAGGCCACAGTAATGATCAAGCAGCTGTTGTAAATACTGACAGTGCATAAGCATCTAGTTAATTATTGTGAAATAGCTTGCAATGATGACAATGGTAAAGTGCCGATCATCTATTGTTGTAATTCAAAGCAATAGATATGTAGAGAAAAGTCTTTTGTCGGGAAGTAAGGTGGAGATGCCAAAGCTGATGTTTACTGGTATTAGTAGAAAAGAAGAAACAATGGAAATGGACAGAAGACTGCAAAGGGAGTTGACACTTTAATCAGGGATGCACAGCACAATGGAATAGGGGTATGAAACATACAAAGAGATATCAGTCTGAAATACTTGAACTTAGAAAATGTGACTCTTGGGCAGAATAGGTAAAATACAGAAAAGTGACAGAATGTACTGACATACATCAGTCTTGACATCACTGGTGTTTGCACAGTGTACCTGTACTATAATGTAAATATCATTGAAAAATATAAAACCCTGTGATGATTTGAACTGCCAACACTGTCCAGTTACACTACACCCAGCACTTAATTAACAAGGTGAGGCACAAAAGCAGTCACACAGAAGGGGGTCAGGGAAGTATATATCAGGTGAATGTTACACATCTACAGAATGGGATCAGAAAAAAAAAGACAAGCCTAGATGGATCAGAAAAAAAAGACAAGCCTAGATGGATTTGAACCCATTATCTACTTCAGTGATATTCTAATGAATACTGCATTAACATGGTGAGCCATAGAAGCAATCAAATTAAAGGTGTTAATGAAGCACACACCAGTGAATGCCACACATATGCAAACTAGAAGTAGAAAGGCCAAAATGTCATACAACCTGAGGGGATGTGAACCTCCACTCTATGCAGTGACACTTTACAAATCACCTCATGAACTAACTGAACCATGGAAGTAGTGAGAGTAAACAAATTTGTGTTACCAAAGACAGCTGAGGTCAATTTACATACGACATGACATCAACTAGGCTTCATTGTTACTATGCAGTGATCAGTGCCATATCTCATTGGTTGTACATGACCATCAATGGTGTTCTTCATGATCTGTTACTCAGAGTATAATCCCAAAAAGATAAGTGATTTAGAAGCCCTTTTTGGGTATGCATGTGAATGAGTTTGGGTATGCATGTGAATGAGTTTATCAGAAAAGAAATGAAAATGGAAATCAAGCAGAGGATAGAAGAGAAGGTAAAGAAATGAGCAGGATGAAGGTAGGGAAGCGAAAGGTGTCCATTTTAGGACAATAAGGGAAAGCTGGAGAAAGAAGGAAGGTGGCAAGAGGCTTACGTTAGGGATCGGGGGGGGGAGGAAAGACATGACTGACAGGGTCTACATTAGATAACCGAAAGAGCAAGTCAGCGAATGCTGACATGAGCGAAAACGCTGGGAATTGAAAGGGTATTTGTGGGGTTGGGGTACAGTGAGGAGTGGGATATTTGCTCTTTCCACAATGTAGTGCGACCTTGGAGTTGGAATATATAGTTAGCGGGGAGGCTGCCACAATAAAGAGTTCGATTCCCAGCGTTTTCACTCATGTGAGCATTCACTGACTTGCTCTTTCAGTTATCTAATACAGACCCGACTGACAGGTATGGGGTAACACCATAAGGGAGGGGCAACACCATGATGAAAGAGACCAGACAGAAGGAAGACAATGGTCAGGAGAGGATTGTACAACCAACAGGGCTGGGGATGGACACAAAAGAGAGGACAACACCAACCTGTGGATAGGATTCTGTGTTTTCAGCTGAAGCTTTTGCCAGCTGAGAGCCAGAGAGAAATTAATCACTACCTTGAATACTGTCACCACAGGGTCCTGGCTCAGAAGGAGGGTCCAGCATTTGGCAGGGATGCAAATGAACGAGTCACCAGAGTATGGTCTCCATTTGGCCAATACAGGCATCCAACTTTCTGTAGGTGACATCCCCTCCAGGCTCTTCCAAATGCTGATGTGTGACAAATACATCACCTCCACTCGCACTGCTATCAGCTGGTACAAGTGAAGCAGACAGTGCAAGTAGAGTAGGAGGTGTGGAGGCAGCTATGGCAGGCTGAGATCCACAAGTACTGGGTGCAACTGCTGAAGAAGATGATGATAGCGCTGCTACAGACACATGTGGGGGGAACCACAGGCCATGCTGTTGTGGTCGGTCTAAGTCACTGTGTTGTTGCAAACAACAGTAACTGAAATGAAAAGACATTAACAAAAAATAATAAAAGATAAAGGACAGCAACAAAAAGAGTGGAGGAAGAAACAAAAATAATACAATTGGATTCTTAGCTATTTTCATATTTGTAAAACAGTGAAGGAAAATAAGCATTAAATAGGACTTACACAGTTACATTTTCAAACTTTTGATGATGTAATTACCATAAGGGCATGTTGCCTATGCCAAAAGCGATCATCACATGCAATCTGACATATGAGTAAGATAACCACAGGAAAATTTATCAGGAGAGCATATCTATACTTTAATCCAGATGCAGTTTTGGCAATAATACAACTTTAAATATTCAAACTACAAAAATGTTAAGCACGGGTTATACACACTGGACAGATATGTGCACTGTATACTGTGAAGTGCTCAGACAAGTAATAATTATGGCTAACATTATATGGACCTTGTAGCTGTGCAATGATATTAATGGGATTACACATATAAAACTGCACTATGACAACAGTATATTTTTTTTGGGGGGGGGGAGGGTGGACTGAACCCACAGCATCTCTTGACAATGTCAGTACACACAAACTTAACCTCTTCACTATACATGGAGTGGCATGCAGAAGCACAAGTCTTACAATGAAAATGCCAGTACTGATGGATGTGGACCTGCTGTATAAATGTTATACAGACATACTAATTCCAGTAAGGCATGCAAGTATTGACAGAGGTGGTCCTGCTGTATAAATGATACACAGACATACTAATTCCAGTAAGGTATTCAGTACTGATAGAGGTGGTCCTGCTGTATAAACAATATATAACAAAAACAAGAACAAAAATGTTCTGGTAGCTAAATGTACTGCTGTAAGTTTGCTGTAGGCAAAAACATAAGAAAAACAGCAGTGCAAACATCTCAAAATCCTTTAATAAAATCGAATAAATACAAAGCTTTCAAGTCTCACAGGACTCTTCCTCAGTGTAAAAATGGGAGCAACTGCTACAATCCCATTAATATATACAATTTAAAATACCTTCTAGCACATGAAAATTGAATAATCAATCGCATGTCTAAGAGTACTAATTGTCAGTTCAGGCATTCAAAGATACAAACTCTACATGCTATTTGTAAATATTTAGTAAGTGTTACTTATAAAAATATAACATGTAAAAGTGTATTTGTAAAAAATGTACTTATAAATATGTATATATAGAAATGTACACAACTATACACACACACACACACAGATATATATATATATATATATATATATATATATATATATATATATATATATATATATATATATATCATATAAATATTATTTAGCATGTTTGTTTCTCTTTTAATAGTGGTTTAATGCTATTTTTACTATTCAGCCCTGGTGGGTGGTCTGCTGTAAAATAATTTATACATTTGTATTCTTCGATCTCAATTCTATTATTCGAGTCACCTCCCCTAATGCCAACAGAAACTTTAGCTAAAACTCTAAATTTAAATGTATGTTGGTATTAGGGAAGGTGACTTCAATAACAGAACTGAGATTGAAGAATACAAATGAATAAATTATTTTAGAGCAGACCACCCACCAGGGCTGAATAGTAAAAACAGCATTAAACCACTATTAAAAGAGAGACAAAAATATGTTAAATAATACTTATATGATATATATATATGTGTATATTTATGTACATTTTTATATATACATATTTATAAGTACATTTTTTACCAAAAGTAACACTTACTATATATTTACAAATAGTATTTAGAGTTTGTATCTCTTTAAATGCCTGAACTGACAATTAGTACTCTTAGACATGTGATTGATTCTTTAATTTTCATTTGCTGGCAGGTATTTTAAACTGTATATATTAATGGATTTTAGCAGTTGCTTCTTTTTTACACTGAGGAAGAGTTCTGTGAGACTTGAAAGCTTTGTGTTTTATTCGATTTTATTAAAGGATTTTGAGACATTTGCACTGCTGTTTTTCTTATGTATAAATGATATGCAGACATACTAATTCCAGTAAAATATTCAGTAATAACAGAAGCGGTCCTGCCATATAAATATTATACAGACATACTAATTCTAGTCAGGCATGCAGTACTGACAAAGGTGGTCTTGCTGTATAAATGTTATACCAACATACTAATTCCAGTAAGATATGCCTGTACTGACAGAGGTAGTCCTGCTGTATACATTTTATACTTACATACCAATTCTAGTAAGGTATGGAGTACTGACAGAGGTGGTCCTGCTGTACAAACATTACATAGACATACTAATTCCAGTAAGTTATGCCAGTACTAAGAGAAGTGGCCCTCTTGTGTAAACATTAGACAGACACACTAATTACAGTTAGATATGCCAGTACTGACAGATGTGGTCCACCTGTACAAATGAAATACAGACACACTAACTCCAGTGAAGTATGCAGTACCAACAGATGTGGTCCTGCTATATAAACATTATACACGCATACCAATTCCAGTAATTTATGCGGTACTGACAGAGGTGGTCCTGCTAAATAAACATTATACAGACATACTAATTCCAGTAAGGTGTACTCTAGTGACAGGTATGGTCGTGGTGTATAAATGTTATACAAACACAGTAATTCCAATAAGATATGCCAATACTGACAGCAGCGGTCATACTCTATAAATGTTATACAGACATACTAATTCCAGTAAGATATGCCAGTACTGCCAGAGGTGGTCCTGCTGTTTAAATGTTATACAAACATACTAATTCCTGTAAGATATGCCAGTACTGACAGAGTTGTCCTGTTGTATAAACATTATACAAACATAATAATTCCAGTAAGATATGCCAGTACTGACAGAGGTGGTCCTGCTGTATGAATGCCTTTAAATTCAATTGCTACAAATGTCACACTGCAAACAGACTCATCTTTCACAGCAGTGATAAGTGGGTTAAGGACCCTGGCCTATACTGACCTACACCAGGTACCCATGCTAACGGTGGGAGAGGTCTATGTGCCCCTGTTGACCAGTTTGTGCCTGCCATAAAGCCCAGCAGCCCTGGGTCAATAAGCTACTGGCCTGCTGGTGTCCAGTTTCCCAGCTTAGGGCACTATTCATAATCTTAGCTTATGCCCCACAGCAGAGCTGTGACAGCAAGGAAAAGAGTGGATTCAGGCAACAGTTGTAGGACCTACTAGATATAGCAGGACAACATTGAGTTGATGTTGATAACTGGGGACCTAAATGCACACACTGGGACAGAGAAAACTAGATACAAGGTCTGCCTTGGTCCATACGGGTGGGGCAACAGGAACAAAGAAGGAGAGGTCATTCTAGACTGCTGTCTGTCAAATGGCTTCATGGTGGCCAACATATAGTTCAGCAAGACAGACAGTCACAAGATCATATACAGGAGTGGCCAACATGCAACTCAGTAGAGTTCCAATTTAGGAAAAAAACACTGGAGTAGAAGCAGTGATTGCAAAGTCATCCCCAGTGAAACAACAGCCCACAGCATAAATCACTAGTTGCCACAATCTGCTGTACACAGTGGTCAATGAAGGTTCTAAGATCAACACAGGCTGAGGGAAGACCTGGAAGTTAATTGGAGAGAAAGCACAAGAGATCAAGGAAATACTCTATAGTACCTCAGGAAAAAGAAGAAATAAGTGGAGCTGAAAAGGAATGGCAGTGCCTCAAAACACCATGTGAGAGGTCAATGGAACAGATATGTGACCATACCAGTTATGGAAATAAGGTACATAAGAAAAGCAGGTAGTAGAATGCAGAAATCCAGGAAGTCATCAAAAGAAAGATGGAGTGCAGGAAATAATGGGAGATAGAAAAGATGGACCAGGCTAAGAAGGAATAATGGTTAGCTAACAAAGTGGCTAAGACAGCAGATGCAATAGTGAAGAGCATTGCATCAGAGGTACTCTCCAGCTTCTGGAAAGTGACTCTGAAGATGGCACAAGGAAACTCTATCAGGTTGCAAGGCAAAGATAGAAAGAAGCTGGTCATCAGACAGCCTTCATAAGGGATGCCAGCAACAACTTGCTCACCAGTCCACAGGACATCAAAGGCAGATGGAAGGAATACTTCTGAATGAAGAAAACCCATACAGAAGCTATAATGCTACACACACAGCCTACAATGAAAGAAGATGAGCCCAACTTAGAATATATAATAATAGTACTAAGGAAAATGACGTCAGGGAAAGCAGCAGGTTCAGATGAGGTAACTGTAAATATTATCAAGATGCTAGGTGACTTAGGGAAGAAAGGCTCCTGAGGGGACTGACAGCAGTATGGAGAGAAAGCCATATCAGAGATGACTACAGAATAAGCATACTAGTGTCATTGTACAAGATCAAATGGGGCATTAACAACTGTGGGCAGTAAAGAGGTATCAAACTCCAGTCACACTACAAGAACGTTCTGGAGACAGTGACTTTATAATAGTAGGAAATATGATGATAGATGAGCAGTTTGAATTCACTTCAGGATGCAGCCAGCATAACTGACCCAATATCTGCAGTGAGATACACAGTTTAGAAGAATCTAGAGATGAGGAAAGTCTAACTCGGCATTCCTAAACTTGCAGAAAGCAAATGACAATGTCCCAAGAAAGCTGACTGGGACAGTCCTGTGATGGTTCAAAGTCCCAGAAACATTTGCAGAATTAGTGCAGACTACAAACAAGGACCCAGTGACAAGTACAGTGTTCAGATTCACAGAGGGGTTCCGAGTGGGTATCAGGGTTCAGTTCTGAGCCCACTGCTGCTCATACTAGTGATGGACTACATTAGCAAACAGGTTAGAGGGGACAGATCAACAAAGCCGCTGTTTGCAGATGATGTGGCATCACAGGTAGACAGTGAACAAGAACTTCTGCAAAGGATGAGGTTATGTAATGCAAAATTATGGGCACATGGGAAGAAACTGAGTACATATAAAACAATTGTAATGGTGGCAATGGGGAAACCAGAAGAAGCTGAGAAGTGAAACAGAAGGGAAAACAGCAGAGCAGGTTAACAGTTTCAAGTACCTAGAAGGATTGGTTTAGAAGAAAGGAAGTCTGAATAAGGAGGCCAATGTTAGAATCAGAGTGGATGCAATCAAGTGGCACAGAGTGTCATGGGTAATATATATATATATATAAGACAGAAGAATGCCAAATAAGCTGAAAAGTAAGGTGTACGAAACAGTGATGCAACCAGTACTGCTGTATGGTACTGATACCTGGGGAATGAAGGCAGAGCAGTTGAAAAAGCTAGAGGTAATGGAGATGATGTGCACTACACAGGTGGTAGGATGTATACTGTAGGACAGAAAAAGAAATGAGGACATCAGAGCAGAAGCCCAAAAAGCACCAAATGCAGAGAAGATCAAACAGAACAGATCATGGTGGTTCAGACACATGTGCAGAAAAGTGGAAGACAATCTGATGAAAAAGACTGGGGACAGACAGGAAGAAGGCAAATAGAAACAAAAGCATCCAGCAAAGAGATGGATGGACTGTGTGAGAGAGAACCTGTGACAATCAGGCCTAACTCCTGAAGAAGGTAGAAGAGTGGCACTGAATTGAAAGAGATGTTGATAGTTGGCCCCAACCTCATGTAGAAAATGGGAAAAAGGGAATTTATGATGATCATAATAGCGTTTGTGATAAAGCAGGCGGCAACACAAAATTTACTTATAAGAGAGGATCTAACAGGAACAATGTTTTAAAATACGGAAACTGTGGACAGGACATTCACTTCCCATGGATATTTCGATTGAAATATTAAAGTGGTTATATATGTTGCTACATGTTTATCATGTATCACATTTTACATTGGTAAGGCAGTGATGGCTCTTTTGCGAAGAATTTATCAGTATTGTTATGCAATTAGGAAATGTGATTAAAATAATGATTTTGCCAAGCAAAGTCTAATATGCCCTCACTTTAATAAGTTTTTGTTTTTGACAAAGAGAGGGTGACTGGGAGTATATGTTTTTATATAAGGAATTACATTTACAAATCACTGCCAGTGCAGATAATTTCTAAAGTTAAATGATTACATTACAATTTCTAGGACCTGAGATTCAAACGTAATACTACTACTTAAAGAAAAATTAAATGTTTATTTTTGTAGCATTATTTCAGTGGTGTCCTTTTCATGTGATTTGAGTGGCTTAATATGAAATGTGGATGTCTGTTTGATTATGGCAGAATTCTGAGTCTGGTAATTGAGCTGAATGTGCTTAAAAATTCACCTTCATATTAGTTATACTGTGGAAAAACATTTTTTGCTATCCATTGCATATGCTTGCACAATTCCTGTAGGACTGGTTTGAATGTGTTCCCACACTGTGCATACTACAGTAAAAACATACCAACTGCCTCCAAAAAACAAAATAAGGCAAAGATCAAAGAGCATACATATCATAACAATAAGACAAAATGCAGATAAAAGTAATTCTGCAGCCTTTTTACATACTGGGGGAAAGTGTACTGTGCCATACGATACATGTGTCTACCACAACTCCTGTAACAGTAACCTGTGTTCTCAAAACAGTAAACTAAAATGCTACACAGGTACGGTAGTAACATCATGAATGTGACAACTTGCAGCACAATTCATTCAGCCAATATGCATGAGTCACTACCATGAAAACATTTTAGAGCCTTAAAATATAAACAAAACAAGCCATTGATTACTAGATAGGTATTCATGACCTTTTATATTTGTTTTATTTTTAAAATAACAGTTTTCCTACCACAAAGGGAAAAAAAAGAAAAAAACAAAAATCCACCACCAATAGAACAAAACTGTCATAAACTAAAAAACAGACAACTGTTCAATCAATACCTGTATGGAGTACCATCACAGAAAGATTGCAATCTTAAAAAATATAAAAAAGCAGTCATTCAATATACATTGATGAAAGACTGCTTTTTATAATTTAACAAACTACAACCAAAGAAACAGAAACAATTTCACTACTCTACAGTGCAAATAACATTCTAGGTAAACCCATAAAGGCAATGTTCTTCTCTCCCTCTACAGATCCCTTGATGAGTTGTAAAAAATCTTCCATCATTTACAATCAATCCACATAAATGGGAATTGCTCCATCACTCCATCCCCTTTTATAGTCACTTAAGTCCCTAAAATATGTGCCTTTTTACAGCAAGAACTTAATGTTGTCTACAAGATCTGCTCAGCCAGCTGACTTGCTACAAAAATAAACTCCTGTTCTCAACAAGGTCTGCTTGCCTATTCTTTTTTTTTTTCTTAACTATGTGGTTTGCATATTCTACACATGGCCAACGTCTGGACTAGAAATCAGAACTTCTCACTGCTGACAGAGGCATGAACCTATCTAGGAAGATGCAAAGCCAGTATACTTTTCAACTTCTGTTTTTAAGAAGGTAAACATTCTTCTGAACAAAGGAACAAAATCAGAGGCAATATTACTTAATTCATTTAAAATGTCAATACAAAACTGTTTTTGGCATGCAACTGCATTTTCTGAAACAAACAAAATATGAAACTCTAACGTCTGATATTACTGACTGACTACTGTAATGATTTACTAGGAAATAAAACTTCTCACGGGAGACATCATAAAAATAGGAGGCACAGTATCAGCAAACTGGCAGGGAGTGTGAGCACATCTCTCAACTTCTTTGCTCAAAAATTTTAGACAAAGCTGAAAATAATGTGGGGGTCAAAGAGCCAAAATCAGGGACAATTTTTAAACATTACTCTAACTGACTTACAAAACATTCATTTACATCAAGATGCATTTTCTGAACAAAGCAAGGTCTGGCATTACTGACACCTACTGTATCAGCATTAGGAATGCTGATTTGCAGTCAGGTATGAAGCACTGAATCACTCATTTAATGATACTTCCCATAACTGCAGTAACATGCTTACCTGCTTGTTACATTTCTAGCAAGCAGCTTGCTACAGTTTCAGATAAGAACTTTTATCTGTTTATTTACTTTTGTTGTTTTTGGTCTTCTCTCTTTAAATTTACAATAGTAAGACCAGGATTTATTTTCACTCATAAGTAGTCAGGGCAGCAGGTGAGTATACCTCTCCAACTGTTTGCTGAAGAATTCCTGACAAAGCTGAAAAGAATGGGGACAAAATCAGGGAAATATTACTCTAATTCACTTAAAAATAAAGGAAAAATCATGAAACTTTAACATCTGGCATTATTACTGAATGATCATAAAATCCACTGATTTGCCTGAACATCAAAATTCTTATGGGAAGCAGGGAAAAATATCTGGCAAAACCAAGGACATTCATAATTTGCATCACATAGCAAGTAGTCAGGAGGTATGGACCCTCAACTTCTTTACTCAAGAATTATGGACAAAGCCAAAAACAATGTGGGACAAAGGGCAAAAGCAGACATGCTTTTAACTGCTACTGTAATTTATTTAAAAAAAGAAAAAAAGATAATAGGAACAGGTGTTGCATCAACGTGCATTTTCTGAACAAAAGGAGGTTTGGAGATCAAATGTCTTGCACTGTCAGGTCTGAAGCACTGTAGTGCTCAGTGTGTGGTGCTGGTAGTTTAACAACTATAGCAAACTGCTTGTTACATTTTAACAGTAACTTGATACAGAGCAGAATAACTTATATACTTATTGTCCTTAACTGGTGTTGCTAGACTGGGGAGTGGCACAATGCACCAGATATCCATCAGAATTCTGTGGCAGTCACAGAGTACTAGGAAAATAATGGAAATTGCTTTAAAAATTATACTTATGATTTTCCAGGGCCCATGTTTTTGTCCTACCCTTTGCTTGCTTTTATTACTTCCCTATAATCCCACTTACACCCTTTCATTAAAAAAAACCCAACTACTCCTCTTTCATCCAACTAACCCTACACCTATCACTCAATTTACTATCCAATCCAATAACGGAACTACTATCTCTCCTACCACAAATACTAAACTACTAGGAGTAATTATAGATAATAAACTCCGATTTGACACCCACATTAACCAAACTATTAAGACAGTAAACAAAAAACTAGGGTCTTTATATAGATTAAAAACCTTCCTAACTCCAGCAGCTAGACTAGCCACTGCCCGGTCACACCTTCTATCCACACTACTATATGCCTCCCCCATCCTCTCTAACCTTAATAAATCAGACCTAAATCGTCTCTCCACTTGTTATAACCACATTGCCAGATTCATCACTGCCCTGCCCTACAGAACACACCATTGTATTAACCTAAAAAGGCTTGACTGGCTAGAACTCCCGAATCTTCTCCAAAAATATCAACTTGCAGAAGCCTTTAAAATCCTAAAACACCCAGAGAACACTCCTGCTCTAAAAAACATACTAACCCCCTACACCAACCTTAGTTCTCTACGCTCATCTGACAAACTCCTAATACAAACAAGCAAGGCCCACAACATAGGTGGGGACAGACTGTACTCTAATGTCATCGGAAAGGTGTGGAACTCTCTCCCAAATAAATTAACGTTTTCACCATCACTAGCTCTATTCAAAAAGGGCTAGAAATCCACCTTAAATCGCATTGGATATGTCCTTGTATGAACCCGGACTAAGATTACCATGAGAAATTCTGCACAGATATGGGCAATTTTTGACTAGGAAGGATTTAGTCGACTAAGGGTCTACTAACCTGTATATAATGAAAGTAATCAAATGTAACTTCTATTGCTGCACTGTTATCTCTCTATGTACATGTTTCCTGTCCTTTGGCTTGCTGTCTTCTGTCTTTTATTATATGTCATTTTAAACCTGTTGGAGCTTTTCTCCCCGGGACTCCGCTGAAAATGGACATGTATCCAGTCGGACTATCCCGGTCAACAAATGTAAAATAAATAAAATAAAATAAATAAATAAGAATACCACTATAGTAGCCACTTAAGGCTTGTGTATGACCTCTCCTTTCTGCAGCTTCTACAAACACACAATCACACTTAGTCACAATGTGGTATGTATATGACTGACATTCGCTATGTTTCCTCTTCTCTCCCTGTGGCCACAACTCAGTGGTACATGCTCTTACCTGAGATCCTGCTTGCAGCCGAAACTGAGATATTTAATAAGTTCCCTGTATTGCACTGATTTTTCTCCACTTTTAATTGTTAATGAGCTCCAACATGTTGTAAAAACAAGGTAAACAGTGGCAGGCTGGCCAAGACCATGACTGTTATGTTTCTGAAACCTAGCCACAGAGATGTTTACACCAATTCAGCCAGATACTTCCCAGCCAAGGGATCATGCAGTGAACAGAATAATTAAACAATTTGCCTCTTCCAGTGATTTTGCGCATGTACAGAGTTGCAGTCCAACAAATGTACTCTTCCCTCTTTACAATTTAATTTCTGTCATTTTAAAGCAAAGTCTGCACCAGACATTTATCTGCAGTTTGTATCAAATATTATCTTATGTTGGTATTTATCCTGTCCCTACATTTGAACAATCTTCTAACCAGTAATGACTACTCAACAACTCATTAACTCTTTCTTAGCACAATTAAGGCTTTCTGATATTTACAGTTACTTTATACTTGACACACCTTCTCTGAACCCCAACTCACGTTTATGTACTATCCTCTTAATTTTCAACATCTTCCTTAGCCACTACAGCCTTATGCTACTATTAGACATACCTCCCTACCATAGCACTTCAACATATGTCCTGTTGGCCCTTATAATAATAATTTAATATAATTTGATTAATTATATTAATAATAATATAACAATTACATTTCTAATATATATTACAATGTATATAATATATAATATAAAACCCGCGGCGGTGGTGCTGCGGTATCGTATATTAATAATAATATAACAATTACATTTCTAATATATATTACAATATATATAATATATAATATAAAACCCGCGGTGGTGGTGCTGCAGTAGCGTTGTCACCTCACAGTAAGACGCTGTCCGGTTCGATCCTCAGCTAGAGCGTCTTCTGCGTGGAGACATGCGTGAATGGGCGTACCTTCGTTGAAGGTTGTGCGTCAGGCCTGGCAAGCCAGTACGTAAAAATCAACTGCCAATCATTAGCGGACCGGAGTTCCGCTGTGGTGACTCCTAACCGGGAAAAGCCGAAAGACACAAACAAACAATATAATATATAATATAATTCTTTATATATATATATATATATATATATATATATATATATATATGGATTCATTTTATAACCTCGAAATGCTGAAATATCGAATTTCAGTATCTCGAGACTATAAAACCGAATCCACAAAACACCGACAAACAAAAACCGTGAAACCACATAACCGAAAACACCGCACACACTACACTAAACATACAACACAACACCCACATCACAACATAAACAAAATAAAACACACATACACAACTCACACACACATAAGCAGGGGGGCAAGCACCCCTGCACCCCCCACACCCCCCTACTTATATATACTAACTCCGAGATCGCACAAACACAACACAAAAGCTCACTCACACATGCACATTCTCCAATCCCTCACACACACTCTAACTCCCACTCAAAACCCTTACAAAATACTCACTTACCTGACATAACACCTACATCCACACACGGCACTGCGCACCACCAAAACACAAACCCGGACATTACGTAGCGCAACTTCATAACCGCGAATTCGACATATATTCTACATATGTGAAATTTGCAATTATGAACATTCGCTATTTCAAACATTCGACTTTATAGCTTCGAGATACTGAAATTCGACATTTCAGTATTTCGATGTTATAAAGTGAACCTATACATATATATATATATATATATATATATGTGTGTGTGTGTATACATTTATAATTTAATATATGCTGTAAGAAACTCCATTTATATTCCACAGCTTATAAACAAATGGACTGCGTCTAGATCATGGGATGTCACTGATCCCCTTTACTTAGCCCTCATTAGGCCAGACATTGAATATAATGCCACCTTTGGCATGTATCTGTCCAGAGACATATAACAACTGGAACTCCCACAGAGATACCTTATTAAAAGGATACAAAGCCTGAACAACATGTCCTACATGGACCGTCTCAGAACTGTGTCACTAGACTGGTTATCCAACAGGCTGCT
Organism: Protopterus annectens; assembly: GCF_019279795.1. Classification (NCBI taxonomy): domain Eukaryota; kingdom Metazoa; phylum Chordata; order Ceratodontiformes; family Protopteridae; genus Protopterus; species Protopterus annectens. The sequence goes on from NC_056747.1 coordinate 923,943,816, forward strand.
AAGAGGTGACCTGTATCTGGCATAAAATGCATCCTCCAAACCATTACTGATGGATTTACTGCACATCAGTACATGAAATGGCTTCATAAATACTCAACATCAAGAGAATTGTTTGGAGGGACAAATATATTTTGCAGAGGATAACACTGCTGTGGAACAGACTCCCCATCCACATAAAACAAAGTTCACCCCTGTCCATTTTCAAGTGAAACTTAGATGTGTAGATGGGAAAATTAAAGTTATGTACTCACCATAACTATGCATCTGTGTTGTCTATTTTCAATCTTTCTTAATGTATGGGTACCTGATCCGAAGTTGAATCTGACTCGGCTGCATGCACTAGACTTCAGATCCAACTCTTGAGCTCCTCCCTCTACCCATAATGCCCCAGTCAGCCAACAACACCTCAGATTGAGTTTGCTGTCTTATACATCCTAAAACAGAGCATGAAAAGGAAGGAACAGCAAGCTAGCCCTCAAACCTGGTAAAAAAGGTTCCACAATATCCTCAAGTTCACTCCAGAAGTTGAAAGAAGGTGGAAAGAGGGTGGGGAGTTGAGGAAGAATGAAAATCAACAACACAGATGCATAGTTATGGTGATACATAACTTTAATACCTGATGCTGTTCTTTTTATTCTTCCCCAACGTATAGGACAGAGTCCCTAGTGATGTGACCTTGGGTGGCCCACATGGAAGGATATTCCGGAGAACTGCCAAACCAAAAGCACCTTTGCTTCTGGAGATCAAATCTAGTTTGCAATGAGCAATAAAGATAAAAGCATTAGACCAAGTAGCTGCTGCACAAATGTCATCAATGGAAGTTCTAGACCAGAAGGTGGAAGAAGTTGCCATGGACCTAGTAGAATGTGATTTAGGAGGCTTTGATAGGGAGAGACCTTGTTAAGTATATACACAAGAAATGCAATCAGTAATCCATTTGCCCAGGGTAACTTTAGAAACTGGTGATCCCATTCTGTTTGGTGAGAAAGATAAAAACAAAAGGTCAAACCAAGTAATCCAATGGCAACTGTGAAAAAACACCAACAATGTAGGAAAACGTTTATTAGATTTAGCGCTTTCATGTTCTTAAAGGGAGTGATACCCAAAAGAGATTTTTAGATGTGATGAGAATATTTTTAATAAACTTGGTGAAAGACCTATAGTGGTTTATCAAAAAGACACCTGCTTAAAAACAATGATTGAAAGAATTGTGTCTAATCCAAACACAGGGAAAGTCAATAAATGTGGTCACTGTTCTCAGTGCAAGTTTATTCTTGAGGGTACCAAATGTTTTGTACATGGCTATGGTAAAATTAAGCACAAGAAGACATTTAATTGTGAAAGTAAGGGCATTGTTTATGTTGCTTTGTGCCAGCAGTGTGCTTGTTTTTACATTGGTAAAACGATTAGACAGTTTAGGTATAGGATTTATCAACACTATTACGACATCAGTAAAAAGGATGAGCGAAATGCCCTTTACAGACATATTAAAATAATTCCTTTGCATTCCTTTAAATTTTCTGTTTTAGATAATGTTGATGTTGACCCTAGAGGTGGCCTCCGTGATGTTTTTCTTGAAATCCTGGAGCTTAGATGGCAGCTTAGGTGCGATGCTGCACATTCTCCAGGTTTAAATGTCACTTCAATTGCCAGTCTTCTCAAGCTTAAATTCATGCTTGCTATTTAGTTTATTTATACCTCCATTGGTATATTCCTTCACATCACAGGTTTCACATGTTTTTTTGATAAATGTATTTTCGATACAGGTATATTTATATTTGCGTATGTTTTATGCATTTATATATACATATATATATTTTTTATGTATTTATAAGAAGTATTTTTCACATGTACAGTCAATGTTTTTTTATTCATTATTCATGTGTATTTTTCATTTTGGATTCAATGTATTAATTATTAAATGAACTCATTATTTAGGGGTCATTATCACAATTGACTCTAATTGGGTGGGTATTTAAATGGTTGTAAAGTGTTTGGTCTTTATTCTGTGGAAGTCCAGCCATTTGGCGGATGAAAGCGTTAAATCTAATAAACGGTTTTCCTACATTGTTGGTGTTTTTTCACAGTTGCCGTTGGATTATTTGGTGAGAAAGAAACAAACAGCTGTTCTGATTTCCAGAAATCTTTTTGTCCTGTGTAGATAAAAATGTAGTCATCTATGTACATCTAAAAAGTGTAGCATGTACTCTCCTTTATTTGAAAAACTAAGGAAGAAAACAGGCAAATGAATTGTTTAATATTTGATTCAGTTGCTACTTTTTTTAATAAGGATGGATTGGTTCATAACGTAACTCTCTCTTTGTGAAAAACAATGTAAGGGGATTTGGAAGACAGATACTGGAGTTCAGAAATTCTCCTCATAGATGTAATACCTACTAAGAATGCTGTTTTTCAAGACAAAAGTTTTAAAGCAGACTTGGCTGATGGTTCAAATGGTTGTTGGGTCAACCCTTTAAGTACCACTGTTAAATCCCAAGGAGGTAATGGATCTTACAGTGGAGGTCTAATTAAGAAGGTGCCTTTTAGGAAAGCCTTACAAAATTTGGAAGAAGCTAAAGAGGAAGCTTTTTCTTCTAACTGAAAATTACATGCAGCTGTTAATTGTACTTTGACTGTACAAAACTAGCACCTTCCTGAAAAACAGATGTTAAAAATTCCAGAACCGAAGGTACAGGAGCAGTGAAAGGGTTAATTTCCTTCTGAAGGGCCCAAAGTGAAATTTTTTCCATTTACTCTTGTAAATCATCCTTGTAGAACCTTTCTGGGAAGAAGGAAGTATTTGTTGGACTGGGGAGAAAAGCCTGAGCAGTCTAGATTTCAAAGAAATTTGAGAAACCATGCGGTTAGTTTGAGGCCTAGAATATTGCGATGCTTCATCCTGGAGGGATGAGAGAGAAGGTAAGGACTTGGGTCCAGTATCCATGGAGGATATTGAATTAAAGACCAAAAGACGGGGAACCACACTTGGTGAGGCCAAAAGGGGGCAATAAGGATAACTCAACTCTTCAACCAAAGCACTTTCTATAAAAATTTTGGAATCAGAGGTAACTGGAGATGAGCATAAAGGAGACTGGAGAGCCAAACATGGACTACATCATCTGTTGGTGACTCCCCCTCAGTGGGGTTTAGGGCAAAGAACCTGCTGCACTTGTTGCTGTGGGGAGATGCAAAGAGATCATAGCAAGGTTGGCCCCAATTATGGAAAATATTCTCCGCCACTGATTGATTGAGAGACCACTTGTGAGGCATCAAAATGGACCTGCTGAGTTTGTCCGCTAATATGCTGGATTTCCCTGGTATATGCACTGTCATAAGACGGTTGGAAGAGATCGTCCACTGCCACACTCTCACTGCCTCTTGATAAAGGGGGTAATATCGGGTTCGCTCATGTTTGTTGATGTATCAGACCACAGACATATTGTCAGTTTGTAAAGCAATAGTCCCTAGAGGAAGAACATCTTGAAAGGCCTTCAATGCTAGTAGGACCACTCTCATCGATAGGACATTGATATGTGAATTGGTGTCTTGGGGGACCACGTGCCTTGGACTGCCTGCACCAAGAAATGCCCCTTTCACTCCAGTTGGGAGGCATCCATGATTAGTATGGCTATGGGAGGATACACAATAAAGTGATGACCTAGATAAACTTTATCTGATTGAATCCACCAACGAAGATGATTCTTGCAGCCTCAAGTGAGTTTAACTGGGAATGGCAGAAGATGATGCAGAATAGAGCACATTGGAGAACTCGAATATAGAACTGGGCCATTGGAACTAATGTTATGGCTGCTGCCACTGAACATAGAGCCTGAAGGACAAGTCTGGCTGTAAGAGAAGGGTGAGCAAGAATTTGTTATACCTGAAACTTGATTGTGTCCACAAGATGTACAGGAGGGGAGGCTATCTGAGTTATTGTGCTCAACTGGGTATCTATAAACTCCAGGCTGTATACAGGCTGTTGATGGGATTTGGAGATTTTGACTGAAATGCCCAGTTTCTGACAAAGTTGGAGAAATGCCTAGTTGGGGTGGTGAGGAGCCAGTCATTTAGATATGGAAACACTCAGAATCCCAGCAGTCGCAAGTGAGCTGTTACCACTGCCATGCACTTGGCAAACACACTGGCGCTGCGGTGAGACAAAAGAGCAGGGCTCTGAATTGATATTGACTGGCTCCCAGCCAAAAGCGCAGAAATCTTTAGGATCATCTGTTCATCTTCATGTGACAGTTAGCATCCTGAAGATTGACTAAATATATACAATCGTCCTTGTGTAAAAAGGGCAGAACGGACTGAGTCATGACCATTGGGGAAAAAAAGTTATGTACTCACCATAATGTTCCACCAGTGTTGTCCATTTTCATTCTTCCTCAGCTGATGGGTTTAGATCTGAGACACGACATTTTTACCAGATCATCAGATCCCAGAACTCTCAAGCTCCACCCTTTACCCATAATGCCTCAACAACATAAAGTACCTCAGATCGAGTTTGCTGCCCTTAGATATAAAAGGACAACCAATAATATGAATACCAGAGGCAGAACGAAAAGGGAAGCTGGAGCTCAAACAAGGAACAGAGGTTCCTATACAACTCTTATGTCTCTTCAGAAGCCAAAAAAGGATGGGGTAGGTGGGCAGTTGAGGAAGAATGAAAATGGAAAACACAGATGGAACGTTATGGTGAGTACATAACTCTTTAATCTGATGTTGTAATTTTCATTCGTTCCTCAACTGATGGGGCACAGAACCCAGCTACTTAACCCTGGGAGGCCCCTAAGGAAGGATATTCTGGTGCTAAGCCAAAAGCCGCTTTTTTCTTAGAAATCAAATCCAATTTGTAATAAGCAATTAAACTGTGGTTGGATTAGTCAAAGTACCATCTAAAGATGTTCTGGACCAAAAAGCTGAAGAAACCGCCACACATCTTGTAGGCCCTAGGAGGTTTTGATAAAAATAAACCCAATTTACCACAGACAAAGGTTATACAATCAGTCAACCATCTGGCCAATGCAAACTTAGATACTGGATTGCATAATCTGTAGGAGCAATGGAAACAAACAACTGATCAGATTTCCCAAAGTCTTTTGTTCTATGAAGGCAGAAACAAAGTTGTCTATGCACATCCAACAGATGTAACATGTACTCTCCTTTATTTGAAAAATAAAACTGGGAGATTAATGATCTGATTAATATTCAACTTGGAAGCTAGCTTAGGTAAAAAAAGACTGTCTTTGTGAAAAAATAGATAAGGAGGCTTTGAAGACACAGCCTGGAGTTCAGATATTCTTCTGGCTGATCTAAAAGCCACCAGAAAAATTGTTTTCCAAGATAAAAATTTTATGTCAGCTTTGGCTGAAAGTTCAAAGGAAGACTGGGTTAAGGCCTGAAGCATTATATTTAAATCTCAAGGGGGAGCAGGATCTTTTAATGGAGGTCTAAGCAAAAAAGCTCCCTTGAGAAAGGCCTTAAATAATTTAGAAGAGGCTAATCTAGAGTTATTATCTCTCATGTGGAAATTAGAAATTGCAGCCAACTGAACTCTCATAGTTGAAAACCTAGCTCCTTCATTAAAGACTGACACTGAAAATTCAAAGATTGCCAGTACATGAGCTGAAAAGGGGTCCATATCTTTGCCAAGGGCCCAGATGACAAATAGTTTACATTAATTCTTGTAAGTCTTTCTTGTCGAAGCCTTATGGGAAGACAGCAAAATATGACAAACCAGGGAGGACAGCCTGGGCTGTCTAGCAATCATTGCAGCTGAAGAAACCATGTAGTCAGTTTGAGGCCTGTTATCTCTGGATGAGTCATCCCTATTTGATGAGACAGGTCTGGAGTTGGATCCAGAGTCCAGGGTAGATGATGAAGATGAGGTCAGAAGAACAGAAACCAAATCTGATGAGGCCAAAATGGTACAATGAGGATAAATGTGCTCTTCAACCAAACTGCTTTCTGAAGAAATTTTTAAATTAGTGGTAAGGGTGGAAAAGCATACAGGAGACCGGAGGGCCAACTGTGAACTAGATCATCTCTCAATGACTCCCCTGAAGGAGGGCTCAGGGGAAAGAACCTACTGCAGTTGTTGTTGAGGACAGAAGCAAACAAATTGCAGAGACCACTCATGAGGCATCAGGACTGACCTGCTTAGTTTGTCTGCAATCATGTTAGATTTCCCCGGAATGTGCATTGCTATTAGAAAAGGGATTGGAAGAGATCTCCCTCTGCCATACTCTCATAGCTAGCTTCTTGACAAAGACAGTAAGATCTGGTTCCCCCTTGTTTTTTGATGTACTAAACTACTGACACATTATCTGTCTGTATTGCAATTGTTCTGGATGGGAGAATGTCTTGAAAGGCCTACAACGCTAGGAGAACAGCTCCCATCTCCAGCACTGATATGCGTCTTGGCCTCTTCGGGAGATCATGTACCTTGGACTGTCCTTCCCAAGTAGTCCCCTCCCACCTGAGCTGGGAGGTGTCCATGGTCACCGTGGCCTTGGGAAGGGAAAGAACAAAGGGACAGCTTTCATGGAGCTGGTTTGAATGAATCCACCACAAAAGACATCTTTTGCAATGTATGCTGGAGTGATCTTGATTGGCATGGATAATGGGTTTTGGAGAATGAACCACTGAGTTGATTGAAGGATTCTCATGTGGAAACTGGCCAACGGAACAAGGGTGATAGCTGCTACCATGGAACCCAAGGCCTGTAGTATCAGTTGGGCTGAAAGAGATGAATTCTGGATTACTTTCTTGACTTGGGACTGCAGTGTGTTTATTCATGTGAAGGGAAGACAGACAGATTGTGTCCAAATGAGCACCTATGAACTCCACACTCTGTGTTGCGGTGAGCTGAGGCCTGTTGTAATTGATTGTTATTCCCAGATAAGAACACACCTGGAGCAGGTAGCTCATTGCCTGTAATAGTCGATGTCTGGCTGGGGCAGTAAGGAGCCAGTCATCTAGACATGGAAACCTCTGGAATCCCAACAGTATCAAGTGAGCTGCTACCAGTGCCAGGCATTTGGTGAACACCCTGGGGGTTGGGGTGAGACCAAAGGGCAGTGCTCTGAAATGGTAACGATTGGCTCCCAGCCAGAAGTGTAGGCATCTCCAGAAGTACCTGTTCATTTTGATGTGATAGTAAAGCATGCTAAAGATCTACAGAGCACATCCAATCGTCTTTTCACAGCAGAAGCAAAATGGACTGAACCATGACCATCCAGAACTTCATATGTTGAACAAACTGATTTAACTTGCTGAGATCCAGAAATGGCCTCAAGTCTCCTGTCGTTTTGGCACTTAGAAGAATCTTGAGTAAATTCCAGACCCTCTCTGGTCTGATGAGACCACTTGGATGACTATTTTTTTCTATCAGCTTTTCTATTTCTAGAGATGTTGCTTCCCTCTGACTGAGTGGAAGATCGCACATTTTCTTCATAACTGTGGGAAGAGATAGGGAAAATGGTACTGTATAAATTCTGGATATAATACTCTGGGCCCACAAATCTTTTCTGATATATAGCCAGGCTCTCTGGTGCAGGGATAAAAAAAACACAGATTGCTTCCAGAGAGGGACAGCTGGGTCTCCCTTCAGGAATGCTGATATGGCATATCTGAAAAAAAAAATCTCCAGATCCCTAGTTCTGTGGACCATCTCTGCAGCAAGGATGGCATGTTCCAACTGAGTTTCTCCCCTCTGTCTAAGGGGGAACTACCTCTGCCTGAACCCTGGAAAGGACCCTGGGACTTATTAAACCACATCTTTCTACCACATCGCTGGTTCCTACTGAAGGGCCTTTGAGGGAAGAAAAACATACATCCACAACAGACAGAGTCTTTCCTTCCTGTTCACATCTGGGGAGTGTGAGAATATCCTTGGGGGCAAAGAGAGATCATCTGTCAAAGGGTGCATTGATGAATGAACACATAAATGGTTCCACAAAATGACATAAGTGCATCCAGGCATATTTTCTGATGCCTATGCCTGAACCCGCCACCTGTGAGGTACCTTCCATAGCACGGAAGATCAACATTATGGATGCATTTGAGATAGATTGGAGGGTGGCCATCTGCAAGGAGATTCTGTTCCCATCCTCAGAGGAGATGAACCCTGAACGAGATTTGGCAAGTTCCTTGATCAAATCTCTTTTCAGTCTTGTAAAATGTGCCAATTAATTCAGTGACCCAAGGACAAAGGTCGCTGAAGCATAAACACTCTTCTCAAATCTGTCCAACACCCTAGACTCTCCATTAGGGGGATGAACAGAAGAACACTGTTCTGCCAGTTTCTTCTTTGTAATTGCAGTCACAACCATGGAATCAACTGGTACTCCCTTGTTCCAGTGTGCACGGTCTTTGGGGGGGGGGGGGCAATGATTTTATCTGGTCTTTTAGGTATTAGCTCAACAATGTCTAGCTCCTTCAACAGTCACCAAGAGACGAAGTCAATGAGCTTATTGTTCAAGGGGCCACCCAAAAAGTAGATGGGCCAGGCCCAACAGCCTTCAGGAACACTGATTCTTCCTGGGAGGGGGTATCGGAAGACCAACCAAGAGCTCCAGGAATTCTCCAAAGACATCATCAGGTGGTGATCTGGGGGACCCCTTCCCCTCATCGAAATAAGTGTCATCTGTGAGAGATTCTTGAGTGAAATTTAAGTGCCTCCTCTTGCACAGCCTCTTTTAAGGGACTTCTTTAGTGGGGTGTTCTTGGGAAGTGTCTGACGACAATGCCTTGATGGACTGGCTGGAGGCTTGCTTGAGTTGGCTGTCCCAGTGGAAGAGACGGCTGAGGCTCAGAACACAGAACAATATGAGGTAGGGTTGTCTGATTTGAAGGGGGCACAGATGTCTGTTCTCTAGTCATACAGAAAATCCTCTCCACAACCTTGAAAGCAGAATGCCTAGGGGAAACAGAAGTTGATGGCTTGGAAGCTGGAATCTCTTGGATCATTGGCTCCTGTAACCCCATCCGCACTCCACTGAGGATGGAGTCGGACCCAAACAATCCAGCGCCAAGGCTCCAAGTGGGAGAGATGGCTCTGAAAGTTTCAGAGTCAACTTCAAGCCCCTGGATCCAGCACTTATACTTTGACTCCGAGAGTTACCTGGCTATGAAACAATTAGTGTTGGTTGGCACAGGGGAGCTGTCAGAGTCGAAGGTAAACATTCTTGGTATCTGAAGTAGACACCCCTGGATCTCGGATCTGATGGCTCTGAAACAGAAGGAAGGAAAGGAAAAGGAAATACCAGAGGGGAAATGGACAGACGTTGGAACTCAGGTCCGGAAGGGGTTGGAGCCGTGGGATTCCCTATCTGTATCTGTGCTCTGAAAAACTTCCTCATCATCCTCTCCATGTCTGCTTCTGAAAAGATTCTGGAGGATCAAAGAGAGGATGTAGTGGAAGAAGGCCTAGAATGCCTTCAAGGCAACTCTTCTAGGTATGGAGTGAGGAGCCTGGATGAAATCAGATCCAATGGAAGGGGTGGGGTATAGATTGGAGGAGACCTTGGTTTTTGAGATGTTGGCTCTGAGAATGATGGATATGACTTTTTCTGAATCTTAGCAGGGGCCACTGTTGAGGGAGCCAAAGCTGACGTCTAGGATCAATCTGGAGACCTTTTCCAGGGCTTTTGATTTCTCTGACTTTTTAGAAGGGATTTGAGCCCCAGCCACCGAAAAAGAAGATATAGAGGGCAGGAGACCCCACAGAACTAATTTGTTCTTGTGGTCAGTCAAGGCCCTAGTATTAAATACGGAGCAAATGTAAACAGTTGACATCAAGGTTTCCTGGATACAAGCAATATTGTGGGCATCAGAATCTGGGATCTTATGCCCACAGGAAACATACTTTTTAAATCCAGAGAGTTTCTCTGACATCTCAAAACTGCTACAAACAATATGCAACAAGTTCCAAGACGTATTATGCTAGCAAAAGCTATAAGAAAACAACTTATCTATTCAAACAGAAAAAAAAATATTTTATTAAAGGGAAGAAAAGAAAGGAAGAGAAGGAAAAACTACCAAAAATTGTAGACAAAGTACTTGAAAGAGTACAAATGGATACTAGCAATAGCAATGAGAGAAGTACCAAAACAGTAACTGACACTAAAAAGGGGAAAGAAGAATTAGTTAAGACACTAAAATATGGGAGAGAGGAAGAAGAAAGGTAATATAATAAATGTAATTAACTTACAAGCACCAGCAACAAGGAAAAGTCCGAAGACCACAAAAAAAAAAGCTTCAAAAGATAGAAATCCATGTCTGATACCTAATGGCAGCAAACGAGATCTGAGGTACATCAGGTTGGCGGGGAATTATGGATAAAGGGAGGAGCTTGACAGTTCTAGGATCCGATGATTTGGCAGAAGCAACAGAGTCAGATCTCGGTCTCAGATCCGAACCCATCAGTGCAGGAACGAATGAAAATGACATCATCAAATCTTTGATTTCTTCGCAAATTGATTCAGGTTGCTTAGATTCAAAATTGGTCTCAGGTCCCTTGCATTTTTTGGCATTAAAAAGAACCTTGAGTAAATCCCGAATCCTCTTTGGTCTGGTGGGACCTCCAGGGTGACTCTTGTCTAGCAGCTTTTGAATCTCCTGAGCTGCAGCTTTTCTCCACTGGGTGGAACATTCTGAAACTTCTTCTACTATTTTGGGGAAATTTGGAAAAAGTGTATGAAATAACCTCTTGAGATTATTATTAGCACTCAAGAATCTTTTGTTACAGAAGCCCAGGCATCCAGGTGCAAAGACAAGTGCCCCCCCAACTGTCTCCAGAAGTGAGCAGTTGGGCAATCATTCAGAAGTCCTGAAAGGGTCTGTCCATAAAACGAATCTCAAAAACCCTGGTTTTGTGGGCCTCCCCTGCCAAAAGGACGATATCTTCCATCTGATGTCCCCTGAACTCTGGAGGAGTTGTCCCCACATGAGTCCTGGAAAGGTCCCCGGTATTTACAGAACCACATTTTCTTACCTTCTCTTTGCCTCTAGGAAAAGGACTGTTGAGGAGTAGAAAAACATACCCCTATGGCAGAGAGGGTCTGTCTATCCTGTTTCTTTTACAGAAGGTCAAACAAAGACATTCTATCAAAGGAAGCATTGTTGAAAGAAGACCTGAAAGGCTCTCCAAAGAGAGGTGAAAAGTCAGCAAGCAAAGGAGAGTAGTAGTGTTGAAACTGAATTCATCCTCAAGTCTTGACGAGTACCTTCACGAGGTGGACCCTGGATTCACAAAATCTCACCAAGGTGACAGTGACATATAGACTGTATTTATACAGCATATATCATAGACAGAAGTAGGTTAAAAACTAAAAAAGATAGCTGGGTGCACAAGACCCAGGATAAAAAGGTGCCCAATCCTGGCAGGCACTCTGGTGCCAGGACTGGAAAAGATGACAGTGTAGAATCTTCAAAATACAGAAACATCCCTACAATGGGGCCAGGCCAGGCCCAGGGGAAGGATGGCCCCCTGTTGTAGAAGGAAGTAGCAGTCCACAAAAATCACAAAAACTGATAGGCCAAAGAATAGCCATAAAGACAAAATGGACTATTGAGGATAAGAAAGAAATTATGTATTGTTACTATTATGCAAAATGCCCAGAATTTCCAGACACAAGATATACAAAACAATTGAGAGAGAAATTAGAGGAAAGAGAAATACTTCCGGAAGAAAAACTGTCAGAAGCTTCAAATGAAAATTTGTGTTCATTAATACAACAGATTTGTGAGAAACAGTATATAGATCAAGAAACCTTGATCTGTTTGGAAAAAGAAGCATCTGAGGAAGTGCGAAAATATAAACAACAAAACCAAGAGATACTTGAAAGTATAAAAAAGAAATATGAACGTGGGAAAAAAAGAGAGATTTCATATGGTGCAACATTTATGCGAAGGAAAAAGCCAAATTAATTAATGTAAAGAGGGCAGCCTTAAAGATATTTGAAGAGAAATACAGGCAAAGGCACCCGGATATGGAAAATCTCACAATAAAAAAGATAATATCACTAAGATGGAACGTAGAAAAGAAGATCAATAAAGTAGAAGTTATAAAAATAGAAGTTGAAGTTATGGAGTTCCTGCTAAGCAAAGGATTTGATATAGAAGGTCTAACACGGGTTACATCACATCAGGATGGAGTGAGTCCCCAAAGCAGGGAGAAATAGGAAGATCAGGAAATATCTGAAGAAAAAATATGGACATGGGAAAGAAAAAGAGATTTAATATGGTGTAATATCTATGCAAAGGAGAAAGCAAAACTAACCAATACAAAAAGAGCAGCACCAAAGATATTTGAAGAGAAATACAGGCAAAGGAATCCGGACATGGAAAACTTTACAGTACAAAAAATAAGAAGACAAAAAGGAAAAGCAGAAAAGGAGATTAGTAATGGAGAAGTTAAAGAAATAGAAACTGAGGTTATGGAGTAATGCACGGTGAAGGATTTACTGTAGAAAATCTAATTCAGAAAGCACCACAACAGGATAGAGTAATGGATATCCAATTTAAGGGGAAACAAGTGGAATAGGAAGCAATTGGTCAGGTGCCATATGAAGATAATTTGGAGCCTTCAACAGGAAACCAGTATAAATGTCCACTTGAAGCTAGACAGCAAGGGAAGGAACAGAAAACTGTGGAAACTCCGATGCAGTCAATGTTGAGGAGTGACAGACCAGTGTGTTCCCATACAATAGAGCAATGGACAGCACAGGATGAAATTGGTGAGAATGTGTCACTGGAAGCTGCTATAGAACCTTCTATAGAATGCCCGCAGGAATTGGAAAACAAGAGATGTGCCCTCAGTTTGGAAGAAAATGAGCTATGAGAAGAATTGCTTGATTTAATAGACATGGAGAAATACATCAAGATCAATGAAAGAAATAGACTGCAGAAGGTTAATAAAACCCAAAAAGTCAGAAGTCTGATACAACAAATAAACACAGTAATTAGGACTGTTCATAGAGATCCATGTGATATAACAGAAGTAAACAGGATATATTACTGTGCAGCTAAATTAATAACTGATAAAGTTCTACCACAAGAACACAATGTAGTGAGAGAAAGTAAGGGGAGAAATTGAATACCATCATGGAAATATCGAACAGACAAAATTATAAAGCAGTTAAGACAAGAAGTGTCACTGTTAGAAGACTATAGAAGAGGGAATAGATTGACAAAAACACTAAGAAAGATAGATGTGATAAAAGCAATGTGCAATATTAGAATAGACCAGGATCTATCATGCACTATCACAAATAACAAACTAAATATTTCAGCACAGGCAGAAAAACTTAGAAGATACGAAGATAAAGGAAAAGTGCAAAATAAGCAATTTATTGATGACCCAAAAAGGTTTTATAGAGAACTGGGAAATATGGTAAAAGGAATTGAAAGACTGCCAAAAAAAGAAGAAATAGATCCATTTTGGACAAGTATCTATGAAGATCCTGTGGAACATAACAGGGATGCTAAATGGATAGAAGAAGTAAAGGAAAGAATGGGAAGTTTAAAGGTGCAGGATATGACGTGGGATGAAATAACAACCAGAGAGATTGAAACAAAGTTAAGAAAACCCTCTAATTGGAAAACCCCAGGCCCAGATGCAGTACCTAACTTCTGGTTAAAAGTATTAACATCTTTTCACGAAGATTTAGCCATGAGTAAGAGCTATTTATATGCGCACCCAGAACAGACACCAACCTGGCTAACAACAGGAAAAACAATGCTCCCACTTAAGAGTGAACCTGCAAGCTACCATAAAAATTATAGACCAATAACCTGTCTTCCAATGACCTATAAACTATGCACAGGAATTGATGCCGACAGAGTTTATAGTCATTTAGAAGAAAACTCAATTATGGCAATAGAACAAAAGGGCAATAAAACAAAGTCATATGGAACAAAGGATCATTAGTTGTTAAAGTTATAGTGGAGAACTGTAAAAAGGGGAAGAATATAAGTATGGCATGGAGTGACTATAAAAAAGCATTTGATAGTGTCCCTCATTCATGGATAAAAGAGTGCTTAAAAATGTATAAGATACACCCCACACTGATCGACTACATTACAGTGACCATGAAACAGTGGCAGACCACTTTGCAATTAAGCCATGATAAAGGACAAATTGTTATCCCAGGGATAAAAATTCAAAGGGGGATATTCCAGGGTGACTCCCTGTCACCGTTACTATTCTGCCTTGCCCTTAATCCATTAAACTGTTTACTCGACAGCTTAGGCCATGGCTATATTCTGGCTCCTAGAAAACAACAAAGTGTAAAGACTTTTCACCTTCTCTTTGTCGATGATTTAAAACTGTATACCTCATCAGATGAGGAACTGAAAGCACAACTGCAAGTTGTCAAAACTTTTTCAGATGATATAAGAATGTAATTTGGTGTTGATAAATGTGCAAAAGCAACCTTTAAAGCAGGAAAACTGCAACGCCAGGAAAACATCAGTTTGGGACAATAATGTGATATAAAAGAACTTGAGCAAGGAGGAGTGTATAAATATTTGGGAATTGATGAAGGATCAACAATAAAACATGAACAAATGAGAATAAAACTTAGTAAGGAATACTCCAGAAGACTTACATTAATCCTGAAAACAGCACTGACATCTAGGAACAAAATCCAAGCTATAAACCAATTTTCTCTTCCTGTCCTATCCTGCAGTTTTGAAGTGATTGACTGGCCCCAAAACATGTTGGTCAGATTAAATAGGAAAACAAAAACGATGCTTCATGCTCACCAAATGACTTATAAAAATCAGTGCATGCCAAGATTATATATTCCCTGTTCCGAAGGAGGGATGGGCCACCTTGAAAGTGATTATATGTAGAGATCTGCAATCGTGGGACTCCACACATATCTGCTAACCTCACAAGGCTCAAACATAGTGAAAGTTTTGAAACATGAGGAGAATAAATCTAAGATGACTTCTCTGCTTAATCTAGCAGAAGCTTATTGGCGTCAAGCAGGAATGGAACTCGAACCAGAAGTAGATAAAAATCAGGCAGCAACTGAATGTGCCAAAAAAACAAAAGAAAAAATATAAAGTGAAAGATCAGATGAGAAGGCAAGAAATGTGGAAAAAGCATAAATATAGCTGCAAGTATAGAAAACTTTTGGAAGAACCTCATGTTGATCAGGAACAAACACAGGAATGGTTAAGGAGAGGCGAATTCAAACCAAGAGATGAAAGGTTAATATTGGCGACCCAAGATAGTGGGCTGCGTACACGCTGGTTTATAAAGTCCATTGAACATGTGGGAGAAACAGACAAATATAGGTTTTGTAAAACCGAATTGGAAACAGTTGTACACCTCAATGCTGGTTGCGACTTACTAATGGCAGAAGGACTATATATTGAAAGGCATAATAATGTGGCGAGACTGTTGCACTGGGGAGTGTGCAAATATTATGGTATTGAAGTGGCTGAAAAACACTAGAAACATGAGCCACAAAGCATCACAGAAAATGAAGATGTCTACATCACATGGGCTCATCCATTACCAACAGCTCAAAAGATAGATGCTAGAAAACCGGATATAGTCGTCGAAGAAATAAAGACAAGAGTAGCATTGATCATTGAAATTGCCACACCCAGTCAAGTACAGAGAGACACAAAATCATAAAATATCATGATCTGCAGGCAGAAATGAGAGCAATGTGGAAGAAAGATACTCAGACAGTTCCAATGGTAGTAGGAACAACGTGTTTTATAAAAATGAATTTACAATCATATTTAGATATGTTACCAATACCTGTAACTCCATATAAACTGCAGAAGTAGTCATTACTGGGCACACTGCAGGTGCTGTGAAGAGCACTACTGGCTGACATCAAAGATTGAAACAATACTAATTTCATGAACTTTAATCGTAGTTTGACTTAGGAATGGGGGTCCATTCCCATCATGGTATTAGAAACCCAAAAGACTTTGAGAAATTAAAAAAGAGTGCAAAGACAAGTGCCCTCAACTGTTTCCAGAGGTGAGCAGTTGAGCAACCACTCAGAAGTCCTGAAAGGGTCTGTTCGTAAAGGAATCTTGAAAACCCTGGTTTTGTGGGCCTCTCCTGCCAAAAGGATGGCATCTTCTATTTGATGTCTCCCCAACTCTGGAGGAGTTGTCCCCCACATGAATCCTGGAAAGGAATCTGGTATTTACAGAACCAAATTTTCTTACCTTCTCTTTGACTCTAGGAAAAAGGACTGCTGAGGAGTAGAAACGTATTTCCCTATGGCAGACAGGGTCTATCCATCCTGTTTCTTTTACAGAAGTTCAAACAAAGACATTCCATCAAAGGAAGTATTGTTGAAAAAAGACTTGAAAGGCTCTGCAAAGTCCCATAACTGCATCCAGGCATGTCTCCTATTGGCTTTGCCTGAATCGGTCACCTGTGAGGTACCTTCTGCAGCATGGGATATTATCATCATGGACACACTGACAATGGAAAAAAGAGTGGCCAGCTAAGATGAGGACATCTTGTTGTCCTCTACAGACATGGAATCCGAAAGTTATTTGGACAGCGCTTTGTTCAAATTCCTCTGTAATCTTGTAAAGTGCACAAAATAATTCAGGGACCTCATGGCAAAGGTCACCGAAGCAAATGTGTGCTTTCCAAACTTGTCCAACACACATGATTTTCTATTAGGGGGATGGACAGAGGAACTTTATTCTCCTAGTTCCTTCTTCATGGCTGCCACCACAAACATAGCATCAACAGGAACTCTTTTGTTCCAGTGTGGTCTGTCCTTTGGTGGTGCCAAATTTTGTTTAGGAGTCAGGGAACTGGTTCAACACAGTCCAGTTCCTTTCATGCATGGCGAGAGATTAAATCAACAAGCTCATCTGACAGGGAAGTTACCTGAGACATAGATGGGCTAGAACCAAAAACTTTCAGAAAAAAATGACTCCTCCAGGGAAGGCGTATCTGTAGACCATCCACCTTTTTGTTTAAGGATTTCCATGCCGTCTCTGAATGAGACGCCATCCAGTAGAGATCCTTCACCAAAATCAGTACCCTCAGTGAGAGATTCTATAGGGGAATCTATGTGTCTCCTTTTGCATGTTCTTTTTCAGGGGATCTCTTCAGTGGGGTGACATGTAGAGGTATCCGAAGGGAGGGGAAGTTTCTCAATGGGAACTGTCTGGATGCTAGATGGTACTGGTTGTCCCTGTGGAGTAGGCCTGATAGGCTCACAGCTTGGATCTAAAGGGGGAATGGATGCAGGACCCAAGAATGAAACAGCAGTCGACTCTCTTGGTCAAGAGAAAGCCCTCTCTACTAACTCGAAGGTTGAAGGACTGGGAAAATCTGTGGCTGGCTACAATGGACCAAAAAACACTGGAGTTGCCAGGCCCAGACTCTGCCTGGATCCATGCATCAACAAAGGAGTTGGACCCAAGCCGTCCAGTGCCGAAGGGACAAAGATGGTTCTGATAACACTGGGGTGCATCTCAATCCCCCCCCCCCCCGGGTCTGGCACCAATGTTTCAGCTCTGAGACTCATCCTGATCCAAGGAAACCAGACTGGAACTAGTCAGGAAGGCTGCTGGAGTCGAAGACCTAGTCATCTTCAGATCCGACACTGACACTCTCAGGGCTTCCAGTTCCAAAGGCTCCAAAACCAGGAGGACAGATCGGAGAAGGAGATGTCACAAAGTGAGAAGTGGACGGGAGGCTCACGGATCTGATGGGAGATGGAGACAGAATAACTCCCATCTGAATCTGAGCTCTGAGGAATCTTCTCCTCATTCTATTCATGTCGGCTTCTAACAGACTTCTGGAGGACCTAATGGACGAGGTGGTCAAGTGTGGTCTAGACTGTCTCCTCAGCATCCCCTGAAGAAAAGGAGAATGCATCTGAGGAGACAATGATTTGATCATGAAGCCAAGTGAGCATGTTTGAGGTGATTTTGATGGCATGACAATCGGATCCAAGGTTGTTGGATCTGTGTGTTTTTTCCTTGGGATCTGATGAATTCGGATCCAGAGTTTTCTGCATTTTCTGTGGTGGCTCCAATGATAATGGAACCAAAGTAGCAACTTCGGAGAATGGTGGGAGATCTCTTGCGAGATTCCATGGGCTCTGAAGATGATTTTACAAATTTGCCAGGGGGTTGAGCTCCTGAGGAAGAACAGAAAGGAGGAGGAAGTAAACCCTTAAGTACTAATTTATTGCACCTGTCACTCAGAGCTCTTGAATTAAATGCAGCAAAGTTGGAGCAGTTAGTGTTAAGGTGTGCTGCCCTAAGGCAGTAAACCCACTCCTTGTGGGCATCAGATTTGGGAATCTTATGCCCACAGGAAGTACACTTTTTAAATCCTTCTGGTTTTTCTGCCATACTATAAAGAGCAGGATTTAGAGAAAAAGGAGTAGAAATAAAAAGCAGAAGATTTTTCTTTTTTAGGAAAGCAGGCTACCAACAATGGCAAAAGAGAATACCCTCTAAAAGGTAGAAAATGTTAAAAATAGAAAGGTATAACTTATGGTATGTTAGAAGCTACCAACTGGTATGAAAAAGTCAGAAAGTTATAATGTTATAAAGTTCACGATTGGAATAAAAAATACAAGACAGAGATAAACACTTGTGAAATAGGCTGAAATAATTATCCAATATAACGCTCAGACAGGGATATGCATCTGTGCAAGATGGCAGCAAATGAAATCTAGCACACTGTGGTTGACTGAGGCATTATGGGTAAAGGGAGGAACTCGACAGTTAGATCCAAAGTTTAGTGCATGCGGCCGAGTCAGATCCAGTACCCATATATTGAAGAAGAATGAAAAGGGACATCAGATCAGAAAATTAATGATCCCATTTATTCTCATTACAGGTAATATGAACCATGGGGTGAGTAAGGCCTACATATAATCAAATTGGACAGGTTATTTCAAGCACAAAAAGGGAAACTGCCTAGAATTAAAATGGCCTGTAAGAGCAGCTAGCCTAGAACTTACCTATGAACCTATAACAACATATAGTCTTATCACAAAGGTCTCAAAAGTTGTGCAGATCAAAGTCAAAGGCCTATGCAATAAGATCAGTCTGTCCTACATGGATAATAGAAACAGCTGAGTTTTGGAGATATTAGGGTTGCATCTTAGTTGTCTGGAGGTAATGAGGTACTCTTGTCATCAATACTGAGTTTGAAGCAAATGGGATACAAATTATCATCTGCAGATCAGACATGGTTTTTCTGTATGACGAAATGCTTGAAAGGGAAACAACTACCTGAAAAGGAGGGGTTTTCAGTTTTTCCTGTCTTTTTCATGGGGGGTGGGGGTAGGATACTGACAATCAGATGGATACAGTAGTCATAGTAATATAATTGTACAAGAATGCAGCAGTGAAGCAAATCTCCAATTATAGGACAAAGCTATCAGTTTACCATCAGTCTATGTCTCCATCCTCACTTGTGGTCATGATCTTTGATAAGACTCTAAGAATGTAATCAAGTGGTAGAAATAAGGTTTCTTCTCAAGGTTCATGGGCACTCTTTATAACACAGTGAAGAGCTCAACAATCTGGGGAAATCCTGAAGTACAATCACTGCTTGTCTAGGTTAGAAGGAGCAAACTCTGGTGGTTAGGGCACCTAGTAAGACTTAGTGATGATGGCCTCTGTGTAACCCTTTGCCACCACCCCTCAAAAGTATGCCCATCAAGTCCTGGAAGTAAATTCCACAGCAGACCTAAGACATGCTAAAGAAACTGCACCTCTAAGCCTCTCTAAGAATACCTTAGGAACTCACAAAATGATCTGAAGACAGGGAAGTCAGATGTGTCTTGCTCCACTTACTACCACTGTAACTCTCAACAAGATAAGCAGATGAAAAAATAGGTAGATATTCTGAACTATTAACTTCTGATTCATGTTTATGAAGTAGATACCATAAGATAACTGCTTTACACATTTATATAACCCATTTAATTGGTGGAATGTAAAAATAAAAACCAGTAAACTTCACTGTTAAAATGAACTGACCATTACTTTTGCCTAATACCAGTAACATTTTCTTACCAGAAGAGCTAGTGGAGTACTCATTGCTTGTTTCCTTGTCGCTATCTTCTTTTACTTCTGTGAGAGTAGATGCTGAACTAACAGAACAACTAGAGCTGGTAACTCTCTTTTTTCTCTGACGTCCAGCAGAAGGTTTGAATCCTGATCTGTTATGCTCTGCAAACACCTTGCCACCATCCTACAGAACAATTCATGTAGCAAGATTAATCATATTAAAACTAGTAAATAAAAAATACTCAGCTTCAGCACATTATTAACATGACTTACAGAAATTTTTTTTCCTTACCTACTTTAGAAATGACTGGTTTAGCCAAGTGCAATATGACAATAATGAACACATAAAAACTATGTAGTAAAACGTTTTATCATGTCTCAGATCAGATACAGTAATGCGTAATAATAACAGACAAACTTTCCACAATAATTTACAAGACCCATCCAATGTTACACACAAGCTGTTTATTAAACTACTAACTGGAACTTACCTGAAGAAATATCAAGAAAGATTAAACTCCTGACAACTACATGTGCACAAAATATTATCAGTCTTCCTTTGCAATAGATCTATAATGAAATGTAGTACAATCGAGCATGACTTACACTCTGAAATCAAGGGTGAAAAATAATGTTAGGCGGGTCTATATCAAATCTACGAAACTTCAAAAGAGCAAATCCTCTTACATAGACACCAAATAACCGAAACCACACAATGTTGAACGTATGGAACAAAAACTAAAAAAAAAAACCCCAAATCCACAGACAAAATTAAGTAAGGTCTTCAACCCCCACACCCCCCCTCCTTAAATATGCCAATGCCGAGATTGCACCACAGTGGGGGAAACGACAAAGTCCCGACAATGGCCCAGCTCTTCTGGCCATTCGACATTCTGTGGTTTCGCTTATTTGCAGTCGATGTAAGAGAGTTCACTCTTTTGAACTTTCAACTTCCTAATATAGACCCATGTTAAGCACCCCTTTGACATAAAGAAGGTGCTTAACAAAATTTTGTTAACCATTTTTACAGTTGTTACGCTTTAGTATTATGGTAAGGCATAAACAACAGCAAGAAGATAATGCTGAAAAGCTGAAAGAGTTTTAAAATCTGTTTTAAAGGTGTGATATACATAGTAATGGCACAGTTTTTTGTTGTGTGTGCCAGTGTAAAGTATATAACAGTTTTTTAAAGCTGCTACAGGATCAGAGATGAACTTCACTTATGGCTGCTGTCTGAGGCAACAGTGTGTGTGCTGACAACTTAGAATGATCCAAATTCCTTAGGGCTTCCACAGTTTCTATTCCTGATATTTTCATTTTTTCCTGACTCATACTACACTGAAGCAGCTAAAAGTCCATACACTACAAAGAATTGTGTGGAAGTAACAATTGTTATAGCTTTCAAAACTGCAAAACACTTAGTACTCCTACACATTTTTTTACATTTATTACACTGAACTGGTAAAGCTCCACATACTTGCAAATCTCTTCAGTTATAACCAGGCAGTATGAAAGGATGTCAAAATTCATCTCTTGAGCTGAATTTGTTGACTTGTATTTGTTGAACACACAGAAATTGTGATACAACTGCACCCTTAATCACAATCCACCCTATCTATCTCCATAAAGTGAGACATAAAATATCAATGCATTAATTCTTAAATATCTAAACCATACTTCTCAACTGTACAGATTTTTGCAGAATATCCAGATTTTTGGCTCATATTTTTTGGTCTATTTTTCATAAAATTGCGTTTTTCTGGCAAGTTACTGGCAAATAATTCAAGATTTAAGTTAGAAAATAATGACAAACATTCAGACTTCATACCCTTCAGAAAATCCATGCTAAAGCAAAACCTGCTATTCTATCAACATTCTAAGTTTGTAAGAGCAATGTTTAAAAAAATTGTCCCTACATTTGGGCCTTTGTACCACTTTTATTTATGGCTTTGTCCAGATTTAGGTTGGGAGGTATGATCTAAACTTTAACCCTGGCTCTGTGGCATACAGCAACAAACTGTTGACTATAAACAAACAGCAACAAATACAAAAGTTACTATTTTGTACCCACTTAATATTCTTCAGCTAGATCTGCCCTAAAGATGACAAGAAGTTTGGTAATACAAAATGTTAAATTATTTACAATTTATTTTAATCACAATGGGTTCTAATAGAAAAATATTACCCCCTAGTTTCATATTCCTTTTCTAGCATGTTACACCACCTACTAGCTTTTCAACTGCTGGATACTGCTTGCTTCCTGACAGGGTACTGCCAAATAAAAATTTGGATAATCAGCAGTCTCTCATAAAATTTCAAGTAACCAGTGATCAATTACCAGTAACCTTTTTGATTAACCTTTCTAGAAATAGTAGTACATTAAGTTACAAAAACTTTCAAAAAAGACACTTCCAAAATATAGTTAGAAATTCAGTTTGCAAATATTTTCATAAAACAGACAGGAATCACCATTATAGTTATTTGCATGTTTTTTTTTTTTACTTCACTGTGATTTTTTAACACACCTTTATTGAATTATCACTTGTGACATAGGCAATTTTACATTTATATAAAAGTAATCAAACTGTCTTAGCAAATTAACATTAACAAACATTATGCTTCACATACACTGCTATGTATTACATAACCTAAGCAACATTATGTAAATTATTGAATTACTGACCCTTTTTTAAATAAGAAACATCTTTATTAAGTCATCACTTACACCAAAAGCAATCATACATTTATATAAATGAAAAAAAAAAAATCACACCAACACAATCCTAGCTGCAAGCATTATACACTGCAAACCATACTGACACACTCCCAGTTGCAAACATTATACATCACTTATAATCTACCCAATCATGTTTAGTCAAATATTACATAAATCATTTTAAGTCCTGTTTTCTTTTAAACCTCATTGCTCTCCTGTATGTATTGTTCTCACAATTCCCATTTCTTCCTAAGTAGTTTGCTCCTACCCTTTTCTAAAGATCTCAGTTCCAGTTGTTTTATCTCTGTTACTATACTCACTACTTCTAATAAAGATGGTTTGGATTTTTATTTTTATTTTGTAGTAATTGCTTTTTTGGCAGCCACCATAATTAGACACAGCAAGGCCTTACCATATCTAGGCAATTCTGATTTTGTATCGTAACTCAGAAAAATCCTCTCTCCATCACACCAATCTGCCCACCCAGCATCAGCAACACTGTATCCCAAAGGGAATCCTTAAAGTTGCCCAACCCGCCGCACTTTCAGAAAATATCTTCCTAAGTACCTCTTTCGTCCCCATCACACCTTCAACATTTGCTGTCTACCTGAGGAAAAATTCCATGGAGCCTACTTGGGGTATAAAATTATCTATGTAAACATTTCTAAGCAAAAATCCTAAATCTTCCAGATTTTGTTACATATTTGGGAGACATACATATATCCTCCCATTATTTCTTTGTGAACTGCTTATCCAGTCTCTCTTCCCAATCCTTTCTAACCTCCTCTGATTGATTCTTATAGTTATCATACAATATTTTATATACTCTACGAATTATTCCTTTTTAAATGGCAGCTTTGGCTCTAGATTCTACTAAAAACTATACCAGGGCTGCACTTTCATTTAGGACCCCCCCCCATTTTTTTCTCTTTGTCTATACTCTGATATCAATCCTTGATAGAGAACGCAATCTATAACCTGCAGTCCAAATAAATTCTTGGCCTCTTCCCATTCAGTTACCTTTACCTCTCTAGTTATTTGCTCCCAATACCTTGGTTCCTTTGCCAGTTTTCTCCAATAAATTCCAGCCCCCTATTGCCTATATCTCTAACTGCAGTCATCACTATTGGCAGAATCCTCTTTCTCCATTCCCATGTTGGCTTAGTTCTTAGAATACTTTCTGCTACTTTATGGATATAATATTCTGTATGATTACTGTTATTCTCCTTAAAGGCCTGCATCCAAAATCCCAGTCTCTCTTTGTTTCTTCAACCTATTCCCTGTTTCAACATTATCCCTTTCCACTTTGAATTTTGTGCTGTGTATAGCAGCCTTAACTGTGTAGCTTTGAAATACCCCTTCAAGTTGGGTAATCCAAATCCACCCTGTTCTGCTGGAAGAATCAACTTATCCCACTTGATTCATGCCGTTTTCCCCTCCCAGATAACTTCCTTCAGCTCTTTACTAACTACTATCCACAAGATCTCTTCTGGTTGATAAAAATATGCCTGACCTGTGTATAATACTAAAGGGACTAAAAACATTTTGACTGCTTGTATCTTACTATCCACACCCATATAACAAAGCTTCCATTTTCTCAGTTTTTGTATCATCTTTTGTTTAGTCTCTTCCCACATATCCTTAGCTGCCACACCAGAATAATTTTAATCCATAATCCTAAATACTTCATTTCATCAAGTCCCTATAAATACGGATATCGCCGAACCAATTCATGTGTGGGTACATAATTTACTGCTATTGCCTTTGTTTTAGCTTCATTAATTTTTATATCCAGAAAAGATCTGAAACTGTCTCAAAATATTTCACAACACTGTAATGTCTCTTTCTGGTTTTGTCAGGTATAAAATAATATCATCTGCAAATACAGCCAGATTTTCTTGACTACCATACCAATTATATCCTTGAATTTCTGAGTCCCTTATTTTCTTTGCCAGTGGTTCTAAACATAATGCAAATAACAAAGGGGAGAGAGAACACCCCTGCATGGTTCCTCTGCTCAAGCAGAAATTATCAGAGAGAACCCCACCCACTTTAATGTTCGCCTCCAATCCCTCATATAACCTCCTAATCAACCTTATAATTTATTCAGGAAATCCAAATGCTTCCATTGTCCTGCTCATAAAGTCCCAGCTTACTTTATACAGACTTTCACAGATTTTCCAAAATATTTCTAATACCTCTACAGGATTTCTTATTACCTTCCTTGTTATAGGCTCCCTAACCTTGGCAACAGCCCTTTCCACTTTCTGTTGCCTGAGTCATTGTGTTAAAAGTTTTTGTGCTCTATTGTTATTATCAAAAAACAGATGCTTAACAGCAATCTTTCTAAACTCGTGCATATTATCGAGGTAATCCCTTATGTTTTGCTTAGCATTCTGCAGTTGATCCTCTTCTTGTTCTGTGAGATTCCCCCTATTCTGCAATACTTTCTCAGTCCCTCTAAATAATTCTTGTTACTTCTTAACAATAGCTCCCTTTCTTTTATTTCCATCCTATTTTTAAACTTCACATTAATTTTATCCCACTCCCTAGCTATATTTTCAGAAGAAATGTATATCCTCTCTAACTCCTGAATAACCTCCACTACCCATTCATTGAATTCCTCTCTTTTGAATAGACAGGTGGGAAAGCGCCAATGTCTCATTTTTAATTCATCACCCTGTGTGTTTTATTTTAGTTATTATTGGTTCATGATCTGAAATAGTTATTTGGTGCGTATCAAGACCTTCAATTAAATGCACGTGTTCCTGTGAAATGTAAATACTGTCTAGCCCAGTGTTTATATCTTGGGGAATAATATGTAAATTCACTCTGAACTCCTATTACTGAATTTACATCTTCCATACCAAACAGTTTCATAAATTTCTTCAAAAATGAACCCTGCTTTGTTATATGTTCCCTTCTGGGCCTCCGAAACACATCTTCACTGTTGCAAATCAAATTCCAGTCCCCACCTATAAGTGATATTCCTTGCTGAAAACTAATAATTTCTCCCAGAACTTTCTTAAGCTCCAACAGGGAGGGAGGGTGCCCTAATGGTTAAGGTGTTTGCCTTACAAGCACAAGGTGCAGGGTTTGAGTCTCACAAGGGATAATTGGCTATGCTTAAAATGGCTCACAAGGGCAGTTAGCTTAGTGCCAACCTATGCAATAACCTATGCAATTATAGCAGTTTTAGGTGGAATATAAATACATGCCTGTGCAATCCTCCTCCCTTGCCAGTAGCCCCTTAGCATTCCAAATCTACCATTATTATCTGTTTTACCCTCTTTTATCACTATTGGAGCTCCTCTTGCAATTAATATAAGTACTCCTCTTTTCCTTTGTCCCTAGTATTCTATTGAATAACCATCCTGAAAAACTTTTATCAAATTCACATGTTCAGTTCTTTCTAAGTGCGTCTCCTGTAACATAGGTTCATAGGTAGGTACTAGGCTATTGGCCCTAGGGCCTATATAAGCCTAGCCAAAAGGTACCCTGGCTTTTGCCACCCGAGAAAATTATTTTCCTGTGCCACTGTCGAGCAGAGCCACAGAAGTGATCCCCGGGGTGAATTTTCTATCTCCCATCCAATCATCAAGATTTTTCTTGAAGAGTGCTAATGAGGAGCTTTGTTTGATATAGATAGGAAGTTTGTTCCAGAGTATGAGAAGTCTCTGGGACAGGAATCTATCCCTCCAGCATGTTCTGTTTATTCTGGTGACAAGGTTTAGGTCGCTAGAGCGTGTAGCTCGGAGGGATTGGGATTTCTTTAAGTGGAGCATGGCCAAAAGCTCTTGGTTTGACATAGCTTTGTGTGATAGGTAGAGATCACCTCTGAGTAGGCGATATGCGACGGAGTAAAACTGCAGATTTTTGAGACGGTCTTCATAGGTCATCTGTTTGAGACCAGTAATCCTCTTTGTGAGGTATTTCTGCGGCCTTTCCAGTTGTTGTAGATGTCTTGTGAGGTACATACCAAAAGGGGCATTGTATTCTATAATGGGTCTAATGAGTGATGAGTAGAGGGGAACAATGACCTCTTTTTTCTTGGATGAGAAACCTTTTATGATGAGGTGTGCCACATAGAAGTATTTCCTGACTACTGTGACGATGTGATTATCAAAGGAGAGACTACTGTCCACCTGTGTCCCAAGGACTCTTATCACACTTTCCGTGTTAAGTAGACTACCGCCTATGTGGTAGTTCATGGGTACAGAGTTTTTACCAAAAGGGATGACAATGCACTTTTTGGCACTGAGCTTGAGGCCATGGCTTTGACACCAGGCATCTGTCTCAGTGAGGCCCTTTTGTAGGATGTCCACATCTTTTGGAATTTTGATTATGGCTCCTAGTTTGCAGTCTGTGAACTTTGTTAGCCAAAGACCTTCTGTATTAGCCTGTACTTCAGAGAAGCAGATACCAAACAGGAGAGGATCCAGGACTGAACCCTGTGGTACTCCACTTGTCACTGGTCTGAAGTTGGATTTGGAGTCTGCTCCTTTCACAGTGTGGGTTGCCCATGTTGGTAATAACCAGGTATAGGATCTTGTGACATAGGGATTTATACCTAGTTTAGTGAGTTTATCTATAATTCCAGAGTGGAGGATGGTTTTGAAAGCCTTGGCAAGATCTAGATAGGCTGTGTGAACCACCTTACCCTTATCTACGGCTTTGGTGACCGCTTCATAGAAGTCTATCAGGTTTAGGAGACACGATCTGCCTTTTACAAACCCGAACTGGGTGGGGTCCTGAGTTTGGAGATTACCAATGTCATTGTTTATAAGTTCCATGATGATACGTTCCATAGCCTTGCAGACCAGGCTCGTCAGGCTAATGGGGCGGTAGTTTCCAGGGTCTGTGCTGGCTCCCCCTTTGTGGAGTGGGATAACCATTGCTGTGCACCATTCAGTGGGCATATAGCCTGAGGTGAGGCTATGATTGAACATGGTACTTAGGTGGGGTGCCAGTTTGTTGTGTAGTTTATGTAGAACACAGCCTGGGATGTTGTCAGGTCCCATGGATGCTGTGTTCTTGGCTTTGGAGAGTGTGTTTTTTACCTGTGCAGCCGTGATTACAAAAACCTTGCATTTTTCCGGTACAGAGATGGGCCCTTTAGGGGATGGGGGGGGGGTAAAGTTAGCACTGAACCTATCTGCCAGGATGTTGGCAATATCAGTTGGTTCTGTATATTTAGTGCCATTGTGCTGTAACTCAGAGCAGATCTGAGTGTTGCCATTGAAATTCTTGACATAGCTATAGAATGCTCTGTGGTTGTCTTTAGAGTCAGTGGTGATTTTGTTTTCGTAACTAGCTTTGGAGGATTTTATGAGGGATCTCAGCTTCTTACTGAGGCTGACCAGGGAGTTCCTCCAATCATGGGATTTTACTCTTTTTTGCAACAGTTTCTTTCTTCTGTTGTAGAGTTTGTTTATGGCAGGGGACCACCAGGTTGACTTCCTTTTTTTGGAGGATAACATCTTGGTTCTGTTAGGGATTGCACGATCCATGCACTTGTGTAAGTGCTTATAAAGTGCATTTGTGTAGGATTCAGCAGTCATACCTCTATTGTCCGTCAGCATGGGTGTCGTGAAGTTTGCCACTTCTGTCTTAAGAAGCGTGAAGTTGGCTTTGGAAAAATTTTTTACGGTGGTTTCCCTAATGGGGGATGGGGGAGGGATATGGATGTCTAGGGTGATTAGCTTGTGGTTAGATCTGACCAATGAGGAATTGACCTCTGGTGTGGAGCACCGGTTGCCCATGTTGGTAATAACAAGGTATAGGATATTGCTGCCCCTGGTGGGGGTGGGGAGAAGTCGATCCAAGGCATTGGAATTTATGAATTTCAGAAAACGTTGAGCACAAGAGTTGGTGCATGAGTAGTTTTCCCAGTTAATGGTGGGGTAGTTGAAATCGCCCATTATTAGGGTGTTAGGTTGTACCCTAATATTTTCCAGTGTATCAAGAAATGAGGAGTGGGAATCCTGGGGCATGGTGGGGGATCTGTAGCAAGCTACAGTTTGGGTTGCAGTCTTGCCCAGAGTTAGTTGCACTTGGATAATCTTGGATGCATTATGCTGAGCAACTAGCCTGGAGGTGTGGATATCCTTAATGAATATGGACACGCCTCTCCTTTAGTGTTTCGGTCCAGGTTAGGTGGCCGAAAGGTGTGGTATGAATTATAGCCTGGCAATGCAGGGGTACCCTCTGGAGCCTTGAACCAGGTCTCTGTCACTGTACAGATGTCGATGTTCTCCATTTTAAGGAGTGCCTCGAGTGAGTGCATTTTGAGGTTTAGACTTCTAGCATTGAGTAGCAATACCCTCAGATTCTGCTTGCTTGTACCTGTTACGGTGGTGAATTTTTCATTTGAACCTTGCCTAAAAAAGGCACTATAGGGGTGGTTAGAGCCTTAGCCAGTATCCAGAATCCCAGGGGCGAAAGGTGCAGGCCATCTCTGGCAAAGCATCGTGGTTTGTCGATCATGTCATCCCAGGCAAACAGATACTGGATCCTCTTAGAATGACACCAGAAGCTTAGCCAATTGTTGAAGTCAATCATTTTGTCCTTGTACTGTGGTATCATTCTGGGTGATGACAGGATGCTACTCAGGGCTAGGGTCATACCTGCCTGGACTACAAGATCGGACAGCTCCTCCATGTCCCTTTTCATGTGGTCCAGGGAGGTACGTCTCAGGTCATTCACACCAACATGGACAATGACAGAGTCATATTTGTACTTGTTGTGGAGTGACCTGAGTGCGTGCATTATGTGGCGGATCCTGGTACCCGACAGGCAGCTGACAGTAACTTTCTCCTTGTTTAGCCTGGTGAGTGGAACATCAGTGTACCTGACTATAGAGTCACCTATGACTAGAGGGTTGGGTATGTTGTTATGTCTTATGGGCTGTGGTTGACTGCACACTGAGTTTGTGGGCTATGT
This sequence comes from Protopterus annectens, assembly GCF_019279795.1. Lineage (NCBI taxonomy): Eukaryota > Metazoa > Chordata > Ceratodontiformes > Protopteridae > Protopterus > Protopterus annectens. The sequence goes on from NC_056747.1 coordinate 923,973,520, forward strand.
GTCATTTGGGTTGTGTTGGGGGATGGAGGTTGCTTGTGTTTCTGCTTTGGAGGTCCCTGTTGCTTGGGCAGGTTTTTACTGAGAGCCTCCACGAATGTAGGTGTGTGTTTTGTGTTTCTATGTGTGTGTTTTGGTGGTGTAGGTTTTGTGGGACTATGTGATGAGTGTGGTGTGGTGCAAGTGTTTACCTTCTCCTCTTGACTGTCTAGTCCAGTCTTGGGTGAAGAGAGCTTTGCTTTCAGTTTGCCTATATAAGTGCATCTCTCACAGGTTGTAGTGTTGGGTGGTAGGAGGAGAGGGTTTTCTGTGTGCATGAGGCAATTGTTGCATTGCCTCAAGATGCCCAGATTCATCAGGTAGACAAGAGAAAACACCGGGAGCTGACCCTTAGACATGCCTGGATAGGTGCTTATTTGTTAAGTACTAGAAACTGTTTTCCTCTAGACAAGTGAGGACAGTTGAGTGCTGTAGTAATTTGTAGCTTATTTAGTGCTTACAACGAGTTCTGAACAAGTGCTGAGCTCAAAGAAATAGACTTGAGTGCTGAAACTAAAAAACTGGTGAGTTCTAAGAAACAAAATTAAGCTAGAAGGCTTCCCTCCAACATAGAAAGGCTTGGGGGCACAGAAGCCCACAAACAGTCCTGGGCACAGCAAATCTGTATCCAGACTAGACTACACACAGGAAAGGCTTGAAACAAACAAGCTTTAGAAAAACATTTTTTTTTTAAGTGGAAAGAGAGAAAGGAGGAGCAGAAACTAAGTGGATTGGCCTTCTCAAATGTTCTCCCTGTATTAGGTAGAATGAGGTAAAAACACTAGACTGGGAGGAGTGTCCCAGATCAAATTTACAGTAGGGGTGGGCAACTGCAAATCCACCAACTATAAGAACAGCATACAAATAGGGAGGGAGGTTGGGAATCAAACTGCAGAAATGTTTCTCACAGCAGAAAAGCAGCAGTGAGCCTTTAAATGAAAGTTTTAAACAGATAAAGGAGCCTCTAGAGAAAGCATTTAACTGCAAACAAGTTATCAGAATCAAACAACCCAAACAAATGCTTAATAAAAGTGGACAATTTCCAGTTAATACCTCACACACAGTGAAACTAGCTAGAAAAGTATGCAGCAGACAAAGTGCTATAAATAATTTGAAAAAATAAGCAAAAAAAACAGGATACTTAATTTATATATTATAGATCAGAGTTTGCTCAGTGTCCTTCCTTCGATTACCTCACTCTGCATTTTTTAATATAGTTCACTATTTCTTTTTTGTATTTATCTGTGACACCAGTGACATTTAAAGACATTACAGAAAGCATCACTACATTAAAAAGTTATTATTCCCACCTTTTATGTATAACACCTTTTTGTTAAATATCTGCTTACAGCTTTTGTGTTACATGCATACACTGTTTGACAGGTTGAAGGTGTATACAGTTGTTTCTTGTCATATCCATTTCAGCCTATGCCACATCTTACAAAACATTTCTGTTTTACTGAAAGCCTTCAAATAAACAAAACAAAAAAAACACACCCCAATACCGCCCTAAAACCTATTAACTTAATACTAACACATAACACTAAGTACATCTTCAAATACTGACATTTTACCCTCCTAACAGGAACAAAGTCCCAAACTGACAGCCACTCTCACAGTCTTGAGTAAACTTAAAATAAAGGTTAAACATGCTAAGATGCATGGTGCAGCCTGTGTTTCTACTAAGTGCTAACTGGGTTTCTTTTCTTTACAGCTCTCCCAGCTGAGAAAACCCCGAATGCTTTCAGAGAACATTATGTCCTAGCCAAATTCTCTTCTCGTTTTTCTTCTTCTGCCAATCACTCTCCACCAGCCTGTAGCCAGTTTCTCTTTATCAGATTGTCTCCATGAGAACCAGGCAATCAGTTTCTCTTTATCAGGTTGTTTCCATGGAAACATGAAGACCAGCTGCAGAACTGCTACTGAGCATACAAGTATTTGCTAGAAAAAAGCCTCATAATATTCAATATTATTTTTCATTTACTTGCTTACTCTTAAAACTTATTACTAAATCAATCTAAGGTCCTTAATCCATTTTCCCATGCAATACAGAGAAAAAGCACATTATTTTTTCTCTTGTCATGCTCTTTTAACCAGGTTCTTTTCAATGCATTGCCTACATTTCTTAAAACTGAGCAAGAAGGGATAAAGAAAAGAAAAAAAAAACAGC